>NC_142070.1:5737500-5942500 GCF_059756535.1 Pantherophis guttatus
AAATTAGATTACAGAATCTTTGCAACTAAATGCAGGTGTATTTAGCACCTTTTTGTCAGCAATCTATTATCTTATCATCCTTGGTAGATTTGATCCTTTTTCCTACCTCTATGATTTACAGAAGAAATGGCTAACAGTTTGGGAGGTACGAATGAATGAAACATCCATCAATTTTTAAACTGCAGTGTTTTGCAAATATTCGTTCTCTTTTTCTCCTCAGAGAATTCTATTACAATTTTTTTCCCTAGGTGGTCTTTAATAAATGCCTTTCATAAGCAAGTTTCCTTTTAAATCACTTCTTACAATTCAGCTTAGCACTAGGAAATATTAGAAAGAATTTCTGCAAATACAAATTGGCTAAAGGTTAGAATCATGCAAATTTGTATTTGTTCTGATTTTCTATCGAAAGGGGCATCATGGTTCAGAGGTTAAAGATGCTGAGCTTGTCAGCTGGAAAGCTGACAGCCTGGGTTTGAGACCTGAGCACCATGCGACAGCATGAGCTCCTGTTCTTGCCTCGGCTCCTGCCCGCCTAGCAGTTTGAAAGCATGCAAATGCGAGTAGATTAATAGGTACCACTTCAGTGGGAAGGTAACAGCGTTCCAATTTTTATCAACAGCCACACAAAAAAGTGCTGTTGGGTTTTGTCCAAACCAGTCCCTTAAATTTTGAAGCTATGATGTTCTTCTTCTGCTTGGACCTCATTGGCCTTCAATCTTTCCTTGGAGGATTAAGTGAAATATGCCGTATTTTTCACATGTCCAAAATATTCTAACTTTAGCTTTTTTTTATGGTTTTGATGATTTCCCTTGGCTTTCCCAGGCGGCTTATCACCTCCTCATTTGTGATTTTGTCAACAGTTGGCTTACAACCACAATTGAGCCCAACATTTTTGTCACTAAGCAAGACAGTTGTTAGGTGAGTTTGCCCTATCTTGTGAGTTTTCTTGCCACAATTGTTAAGCGAATCACTGCAGTTGTTAAATTAGTAACTGTTGTGATCCAGGCCCAAGTAAGTATTATCAGACACAATCAGTTCCAAAACAAACAGACTTTATTAGAACAGCTGAGAATTAACTCATTCTCAGCGTAGTCCAAACTAAATAAAAACAAATTCTTCATAACACAATTCTTCAGCCTTATCACCAACCTTGGTCTAATTAGGCAACCTGCCAAAGGCTTTTCTTGGCAAAAGTTCAGAAGCAGAAGACGCCGACAAGAAATAAATGCAGCAAGACAAGAAACAAATCTATCAATGTTGTTTTACGACAAAGAGCCCAAGAGCCATTGCTGGTCTTTTAAGCCTTATGGGAGGGGCCAATCATCTCCTGGCCTTACTCCTGAGTCGTCCTTTTTGCTTTAGCTGCTCTGCCTTCTGGCAGCTCTGCGCATGCACACACTAGGAACAGGCTCCTCCTGTTCCTCTGCCTCTCTGTTGTCCGACTCTGGAGGCTCTTGTTGTGGCCCCGCCCTCTGAGCCTATCCCATCGGAGGAAGAAAGCTCCGAGCATGAGGAAGAGGAGTCAGCCAGGCCTCCCTCTCCAGGCCCCTCCCCTCTGGCACTGTCTCAGGAGCCGGCCGAGGAAGAGGAGATTAGCCGGGAGACAGGTGTCTCAGATGAGAGTGAGGGAGAGACGTCATTCCTGGACGCACGCCTCCGAAGGCGTGATAAACGATTGCAGCAGCTCAGGAGGCATGCTAGGGATTAGAACTGAGTCACTGGACCACACCCCAGAGACTATATAATAGAGGGTGGTGGCCAGTGATCCCTGTGACGAACAAAAATAAACCTTGGATAGTCACTAAAGCATCGTCCGAAACTGCGGAGAGGAATATTAATTCTGTTGGACTCTTGTACGCTGAGTATATTATCTTTCTGTTTCTGTGGAAATAAAAGCACTTGGCAGACGGTGTGTATATTGCTGCCAAGTTGGAGATAAAGACCTGGGTGTGTGCCAAGTGCTTCCTTAACCCTCGGCTGGCTGTGTTTGTGTGTGTGTGTGGACGGGGACAGATCAGCTCTGGAGTCTGCTCATCATTCCCAGATGGCCCTGGCCCCATCTCTGCCTCCGACGCAGAGACCTCGCCCGGGCCTTTCCCAGACTCCAGGACTGGCCCATGTTCCTCCCCAGCCTCCTCACTGTCCGACTCCACGGCCAGCTCCATAGACTGCTGGCGGACCACAACGCTTCTATTTAATTCTCATCCACAGATGTCAAGGTCTGACAAGGGAACAAATAAATAAATTTCAAAGACCAACCAACCTCGAGAAACTGGAGAAAACATTGCCTCTCATTTTTCATCTCTTCTTTCTTTTCTTACCTCTTCATCTGAGGGTCAAAAATGACCCTCGAGAATTCTCTTCCAAGAAATGCGATGAACGCATTTCAAGCCAGAAAGTTCCTCTGAATTTCTCCAGGGGAAAGACAAACGTTGCTCCAATTTTTTAAAGGGCAGGACAGGGCCCCAGCCGCTCTTTGCACTGATCTACGGTTATTGTGGCAGTAAGGATTTTTTTCCCTACTTAAAAATAAATACATGTGGGACGAATTGCCTTCCTCTCTTGAGAGTGAATGAAAAAGGCTGCCTAAAAAGCCAATGCAGTCCTAGGCTGCATCAATGGAGGAATAGCAACAAGATCAGAATAACAGACTAACACAGTTGGAAGGAACCTTGGAGGTCTTCTAGTCCACCCTCTTGCTCAAGCAGGAGACCCTAGACCATTCCAGACAAATGGCTGTCCAGTCTCTTCTTAAAAACTTCCAGTGTTGGAGCATTCACAATGTCAGGTTTCGGTGTCGTCTCAAATAAATTGCATTTCCAAACATTGATGAAATGTCTTTGATGAAATCTTTTATTTATTAAGCACGACAATCTGTCCCCGACTACGTCATAACCAACACTGACTTCCTGACCCCAAACCTTCCCTTTCCGTTCCCCAATTCTCTGCATCTCATTGGCCATCTTCCAAGTCACTCTCCCCATATCTACTACTTCAGCTCCCAGGAATGTCCCCCCTCCCATCCCATCTCCTAGGGGATATTATCTTCAGGGAAAATAAGTAGGTGAAAAGTCAAGCGTCCCCTTGCCAGCTGCCCCCTCTTCTCCTCCTTATGTCAGCACTGGAACGAATGTAGTTTGGAGTGCTGACACACAACTTCTGGAGGCAAGTTGTTCCACTGATTAATTGTTCCCACTGTCAGGAAATTTCTCCTTAGTTCTAGGTTGCTTCTCTCCTTGATTAATTTCCATCTGTTGCTTCTTGTCCTGCCTTCTGGTGTTTTGGAAAATAGCTTGACTCCCTCTTCTTTGTGGCAGCCCCTCAAATACTGGAACACTGCTATCATGTCACCCTTAATTCTTAACAGAAATAACCAAATAACACAGTTGGAAGGGTCCTTGGAGGTCTTCTAGTCCAACCCCCTGCTTGGGCAGGAAGCCGTATACCATTTCAGACAAATGGGCATCTAACATCTTCTTTAAAACTTCCAGTGTTGGAGCATTCACAACTTCTGGAGGCAAGTTGTTCCACTGATTAATTGTTCTCACCATCAGGAGATTTCTCCTTAGTTCTAGGTTGCTTCTCTCCTTGATTAGTTTTCACCTGTTGCTTCTTGTCCTGCCCTCAGGTGCTTTGGAGAACAGCTTGACTCCCTCTTCTGTGTGGCAACCCCTGAGATATTGGAAGACTGTTATCATGTCTCCCCTAGTCCTTCTCTTCATCAAACTAGACCTACCCAGTTCCTGCAGGGGTGGGTTCTACTTATCTTTACTACCGGTTCGCAACGGGACCTCGTGAGAATAATCAACCAGTGGAACAGAAGTTGCTTTCAGAAGTTGTGGGTGCTCCATCACTGGAAGCCTTCAAGAAGAGACTGGACAGCCATTTATCTGAAATGGTGTAGAATCTCCTGCTAGAGCAGGGGATTGGACTAGATGACCTCCAAGGTCCCTTCCATCTCTGATGATGTTCTGTGTTCATCATTGCCTTTTCTACTGAATTCCACTGCATGACATAGCCACAATAAGTGAGACACGGTTTTGTGATTTGCCTTCCAGTGACATATCTGGTGTTATGTATTCCCATATTAGCTTGTTACAAATATATGTTATTTATTTATTTTCAATATTTCCTTATTGAAAAATAAGGAATGACTACTTCAGGAAACCCCTTATGAATTCTTTGTAGATATGTGGTTTAAGCAGGAGACTCCAAAGATTAGTTAGATTGGCATTGATCCTAATTATTTATTCTCCAGGAGCATATCATCAGCCATTCATTGTATCAAATTTATTTATTTATTTTATTTATTATTTATTTATTTATTAAATTTGTATACCACCCTTCTCCTTTCGGACTCAGGGCGGTGAACAGCCAAAATAAAAACATTTGTACACAAAAGTTAAAATAATTATTTAAAACTAATTAAATAGAATTTGGCCCATAATTTAAAACATATCAATTAAAATCAATATCAAACGTTAAAACCAACATGGAATCAGGCCAGCCCGGCTAGCTGAAAAAAGTAAGTTTTTAGGTCCCGACGAAAAGTCCGGAGATCTGAGATCACTCGTATCTCTGGAGATAGATCGTTCTAAAGACTGGGCTAATTCGGTTCAGGAAATAAGACTACAGTCAAACATCCAGTTCACCTGCGACATTTGGAATTAATTACAGATATATTTTCTACTCCCTAAACATTGGAATGACTTAAATTTAAGTAGAGATAGACTAGCCTTTTCAGAAATCACATTAAATGCGCTGCCATTAAATACGCTACACAGTGGATTCCAAAAAATCACCTTCTTTAAAATATGTTGTCCCTGTAATTTATTTATTTATTTATTTATTTATTAGATTTTTATACCGCCCCCTCTCCCGAAGGACTCGGGGCGGTGAACAGACAAAATTAAAAACATACAATATAAACATTAAAATACGTTTAAAACAGAATTAAATCCAAAATGGTAATGGTATTGAGCCTGAAGTGGTGGGTTGTAATTTATTTTATTGGGAATTTTATAAGAATCTTGGGCAGAAAGCTATCTGGCCTATTTGAAAAATCTAAAGCAGGAAGAGATATTTCTGAGTAGGTAAAAATGTTATTTGAAGATGAAAATCCTAAGATTAGAAGTGGCACCAGCCAGAGTTTTAACTATGGCTATAAAAAAAATCAAAGGCTTTTAGTAACAAATCAATGAGCTGCGGGGTTTTAAGCCTATTGTTATAATTATATTATTTTATAATTATTGCACAAATAATAAATATTTATGCAATATTTTATTTATGCAACTGTTTTATCCGATGTCAAGTTTAGATTATATTTGTAAATTGCTTTGAGGCCTTTTGGCCATAAATTAATCGGATTGTTCAAGGTTTTAAAATAGTAAAGTAGTAGATACCAGCGCAGATTTCAAAGACCAAAATAGAAGCCATTTGGTGTGTGCAAACATATGGCGAAGCTGTAGGAGAACTAATAAACTGCTATGCTATCACTGTGGGAGATTATTTTTTTAAGTTCCTCTTCAAGCTACATTCCCTTGGTAAATGACATATATGTTGCTTCCCGATCTGCAAAATGGAAACCACTTCTCTTGCAAGGATCATTCCTAGTTTGCGGATCATTTGGAGGAAAAAAATAAACCACCAACAACAATGGATAGAATTCATCCCCAGAATTACGGAAATTATATTGCAAATCTATTAGGCTATAAATTAGATAAAGAATCTGGTTCCCTCCGGCGATCTTATCTAGTAGGGACAATGGAGCGTATTAGATTGTGTCTAATAGAAGAATTGGGGGTTTTTTTGTCTCTGGAGACACGGAAGTGTGATGAAGCAAGAAGAAGTTGCCGTGTCTGTTGTATTTGGGAAAAGTCAGCTTCTGCCAGACAAAAACACTTCCCACCTCAAGGCTAGGATCAGTTCTTCCCTTTTTCCAAAAGGACATTAAAGTTTATAAACCCAGAATCCCGATATGAGATGACATAAAACATACGAAAAATGCTTGCAGGAATTGGGTATGTCTATCCAGGACTCTGCAACTTTAAACACTCAAAGAGCCATTTGGAGCCGTTTCCCACAGAAAAGAAAACACCGGGAGCCACAAAACCCTTCCGCTGCCTGACTATTTTTTGAGCAGCCACAAAACTAGCAGATGTAGTTGAATTAAACATTCTGTTTTCTTCTGAAATTTTTCTTTTCTTGGATTTATCCATGGTTAGCCTACCAGGGGTTGAAAAGCTCAATAAATCGCATGCTGACGGGTGTTGCACATTGGTGGTTGTGATGCATATTTTGAGTGACAGGGAGCTGCAGCAGAGAGGTGAAAGAGCCACATGCGGCTCCAGAGCTGCAGGTTGCTGACCCCTGGTCTAGTCGAACGAAGAGAAGGTCTAGGAGCAGTGGGTGGGATTCAAATAATTTAACAACCGGTTCTTTGCCCTAATGAACAGCTGGGTGGGTGTGGCCATGGTGGGCGTGGCCAAGGGGTATGACAGGCAGCACTTGGCCTCCTGCACTCCCTTGGGAGCAAAAATGGGCCACGGGGGGGGGGGGGGCATGCTGCACCCCCTGATGCCTGTTTTGGGCCTAGTAGGCCTCCCTGCAGCCTCCTGGGAGCAAAAATGGGCCACAGGAGGGGGGGCGGCATGCTGCATACCCTGATGCCTGTTTTGGGCCTAGTAGGCCTCCCTGCAGCCTCCTGGGAGCAAAAAATGGGCCATAGGAGGGGGGCGGCATGCTGCATACCCTGATGCCCGTTTTGGGCCTAGTAGGCCTTCCTGCAGCCTCCTGGGAGCAAAAATGGGCCACAGGAAGGGGGTGGCATGCTGCATACCCTGATGCCCGTTTGGGGCCTAATAGGCCTCCATGCAGCCTCTTGGGAGCAAAAATGGGCCACAGGAGGGGGGGCGGCATGCTGCATACCCTGATGCCCGTTTTGGGCCTAGTAGGCCTCCCTGCAGCCTCCTGGAAGTCAAAATAGGGCGCATGGGGACTCCTGGAAGGGGCAGGGAGGGGAGGGGCCAGCCAGCAATTTAACAATCAGTTTGCCTGAACCGGCACGAACTGGCTGAATCCCACCACTGACTAGGAGTGACATGATTAGGATCTTCCGATGGGGTGGGGTGGGGGGGGTGCAACTATTCTGCAAAGCACCTCAAGGCGGGACAAGAAGCAATGGATGGAAAGTGTGAAAAACGATCATAAGTCACTTTTTTCACTGCCGTTGTAACTTCAAATTGTCACTAAATGAACTGTTGTAAGTCAAAGACCACCTGTATAATGCCGATACAATGCTGCCGTTCACCCATCAGTGTTAGAAGGGAGTGGGATTTGCTCTTTGTTTATGTACAGGTGGCTTGCTCTGTCAGTGTCAACGGGAATGTTCTTGGTGGTTCCTTGGTTAGGCTTTTATATTGTACTTTCTGTATTTACACTTGTATATAAACAAACCCCACTCCCTTCTAGCACTGATGATGTTACTTAGTTGGGTAATGGGATGTCTGCAAGGATAAAACCAAGCACAGAGAGCATCAAGGACCCCACAGTTGTTGTGTTCCTCCTTTTCCTTTACTCTACAAACCCTGCTCCCTTCTAGTACTAATGATGTTCTTAGTTGGGTAATAAAACATCTGCAAGAAAACAACCAAGGATCAAGGACCCTCTTGATCAAGCATCAAGGACCACCTCCTCCTCCTCTTTCCTCCTCCTCCGCACAAAACTGTTCTAGTACTGATGTTGTTCTTTACTGGGGTGATGAAACATCTGCAAGAAAACAACCAACCTCAGAGAGCACCAAGGATCCTACAGTCCTTCTCCTCCTCCTCCTCCTCCTCCTCCTCCTCCACACAAAACTGTTCTAGTACTGATGTTGTTCCCTAGTGGGGTCATGAAACATCTGCAAGAAAACAACCAACCTCAGAGAGCACCAAGGATCCTACAGTCCTCCTCCTCGTCTTCTCTCTTTCCTCCTCCTCCTCCTCTGCACAAAACTCTTCTAGTACTGATGTTGTTCCCTAGTGGGGTCATGAAATGTCTGTAAGAAAACAACCAACCTCAGAGAGCACCAAAGATCCTACAGTTCTCCTCCTCCTCCTCCTTCTCCTCCTCCTCCTCCCCTTCCTCCTCCTCCTTCTCTCCACAAGCCTCTTCTTGTACTGATGATGTTCCCTAGTTGGGTCATGAAACATCTGCAAGAAAACAACTAACCTCAGAGCGCCCCAAGGACCCCCACAGTTCAACCCTAAGCTACTAATATTCTCTCTAAATACTCTTAGTCAATAGATAGATCCCGTCGTTCCTGCAACACACGATCTCACCAATTCTGGTCCGTAATCGCCTTTCTTCCCCACCAACCCATCAAGTCTATATTCTATTTAATCAGCTAATGCTATTTTCCCCAAAGCACCCAGAAGATAAAGCCTCTCTCTTTCTCTCTCTCTTAATCTCCCTTCTTAAATCTAATCAAGTCCGTTCAAATTAATTCATTTCTGCGACTTCTTTTTGAAACACGACCAAAATTCCTCTCCCTTTTGTTTGGTTGTCGGCTGGCAGTTGGAATAATCAAGATGGATTTTACTAAGTCAGCTCGTTGGCTTAGAGTTTCATTTGTGGTGAAAATCTGTGTGTTTGTGTGTGTGTGTGTGCGTGTCCGTTTAGCCCGCAGTGAAGGATTTTGAAATAAATAGAGCCATGCATGCTTTTAATAATTTGATTGGTCGGAGACGGAGATAATTACATAATTTGTCTTAGATGGAGAGATTTTACTGCTTTCATGCAAACATTTTTTTGGCGAGGAGAGAGCGGAAGATGGACATGAATGGGTAAAATGAAATACCACCATATATATATTAAAAAATATGGTTTCTGGTTTTGAAGCTCCTGTAAGAAAGTTTGGATCCAGATTATATCACAGAACGATATAATGATATTTCTTGAATGAAAAATTAAGGGCGCCTCCTTGCAAAAAGCCGATCGATAAACTAAATTGGATTTACATTTACATTTAAAGTTAATTAAAGTTAGATTTACTGAACACAGTTATTTTCCAGTCGTATATTTAATATTTTTTCTCCTTCTGGAACGTTGAAAGACGGTATTTAATAATAATAACTTTTTTGGGAGGGGATTTAGCCAAGCTTTTGGAAGGCTACGTTCAACCCTCTCAATTAATTAAAAACAGGAGCCATATCCTATGGGTAATGGGTTTTTAGAAAGGTTGAACCTGTTTTAAAAGCTGTGGGGCCGCATAGGGACTGCAGCTCAAAAATTAAGCCTGAATTCCTAAATCACTCCAAGACATTATTTTATGCGTTTATTCATTGAAAGGTATTGGCTTCCCAGTTCTGGTGGAGTCATAATGTGGATTCTTTAGCGCAGGGGTGTCAAACTGTATTTCTTCGAGGGCAGTAACAGTAACAGAGTTGGAAGGGATCGTCAAGGTCATCTAGTCCAACCCCCTCCTCATACAGGAGACCTATACTAGGGATTCGAACCGCCAAACTGCCGACCTTTCTGATCGACAAGCTCAGTGTCTTAGCCACTGAGCCACCTAGTCAGGCCAGATCAGCATTGCAATTCTCCTCCGTAATATTAGTAGTATTATTACCGTAATACTACTAGGGATATTTTAAACAGAAAATTGATTCATGGTATAATCCTCGACTTACAACTGAGCCGAAAATTTCTATTGCTAAGTGAGACAGTTGCTAAGTGAATCTTGCCTCATTTTGCGACCTTTCTTGCCACCATCACTAAGTAAATCACTGCAGTTATTAAGTTAGTAAGGGAACCTGGCTTCTCCCCCCCTCCCCCCCAATTGACTTTGATTGTCAGAAGGTCACAAAAGAGGAACATGTGAGCGCAGGACACTGCAACCGTCGTAAATATGAACTGGTTGCCAAGCATCTGATCATGTGACCATGGGGATGCTGCACTGGTCATAAGTGTGAAGAATGGTCCTAAGTCGCTTTTACAGTGGCGTCGCAACTTTGAACATTCACTAAGCCAGGGATCTGCAACCTTAAGCACTCAAAGAGCCATTTCCCACAGAAAAGAAAACACCGGGAGCCACAAAACCCTTCCCGTGCCTGACTATTTCTTGAGCGGCCACAAAACTAGCATATGTAGTCGAATTAAACGTTCTGTTTTCTTCTGAAACTTTTCTTTTCTTGGATTTATCCATGGTTGGCCTACCGGGGGTATGGGGTGTGTGTGTGGGTGTTGAAAAGCTCAATAAATCGCGTGCCAGCGGGTGTCGTACATTGTCGGTTGTGACACATATTCTGAGTGACAGGGAGCCGCAGCAGAGAGGTGAAAGAGCCACATGCAGCTCCAGAGCTGCAGGTTGCTGACTCCTGCACTAAGCTACTGGTTGTAAATCGAAGATTATCTGTATTCCTACAGATAATTTTGTACATGTTTTTGTTCACCCTGAAAGATTTGCGGGATTGCGGCTGTCTATATTGTTAGATTAATTATTTGTTTTTCAACTGAATTTACAAAAGTTGAACTGAATGCAACCATGGCCAACGGAGTGTAGGAAGAAAAATCCATCTGGTTCAGTTCCAAGCCTGGAGAAAGGCGCTGGAAACAAAATGGAGGCTGATTGGAAAGAAAGTTTATTAATGAACAGAACCACAGTGTGCGGTTCTGGGACAGCTGAGAAAATGGAGTTGAGAATAGGGTGGGTTTTCATACCTTTTTGATTCCTATGGGGTCATGTAAGGATCATGGCTGGCTCTATAGGCAAAAGGGGAAATGCAAATCCTAAGTGTTTATCTGAGCTAATCTTGTCTTGCCTAATTGTGTTGCTTATCTGGAGTTTCTGTCTGACCCAGTCTTTCTGAATGGATTACCAAATCTGCATTTCTAAAAGTTGGCCTCCTCAGTTTCTGCTTAGGGGCAGGGAAACTGGAGCTGGTTTCTGCTTCTCTTAAGATTTTTTTCCCATTTCTCCTTTAGGGGAAATATTCTATCCTGCCTTTTTTAATATTCCCCCAAATACTTCATTCTCTAGGAGGGTGCGTGTGGGGGAGCTGACTTTCTACAGGAGCACCTTATAAAACTTTGTAAAACAAACAAATAAGTCCCTTAATTTGACTCAAAAGTTGAGTACAATCTGAACAAGCTCTCATAAAATAAACCTGCTAATGATCCTTCTCTCTTATTTCCCAAGGAGTAAACTGTGGGAAAGTTTGAAGTGATGACTCAGCAAGAATGAAGATGATGCATCAAAATTCTCCTCTCATTTTTTTTTTCTCCACCTGCTCACCTGTATACAAATGTCAGTGCTGGCTGAGATTCCTTTCCACTTTTCTTTCCTCCTCCAGGCGCCTGTGAATAAAATCTCATTTATTTTGATTTTGCTGCTATATTGAAGCAATTAGAAGCTCCCTTATCTGCTGGCCAAATGACTCAACTTCTTTAAATGAAGGTAAGTTTTCTAAGAAAGGAGATCTCATTTGAAAGGCAATGAGAAATGATCAGACCTGAAGAATTACATCATAATCTCCTGGCTTCTTTCTTTCTTTCTTTCTTTCTTTCTTTCTTTCTTTCTTTCTTTCTTTCTTTCTTTCTTTCTTTCTTTCTTTCTTTCTTTCTTTCTTTCTTTCTTTCTTTCTTTCCTTCCTTCCTTCCTTCCTTCCTTCCTTCCTTCCTTCTTTCTTTCTTTCTTTCTTTCTTTCTTTCTTTTTCTTTCCTTTCCTCCCCTTCCTTCTACCCACCTCCTTTCCTTCCTTCCTTCCTCCCACCTCCTTTCCTTTCTTTCTTTCCTTCCTTCCTTCCTTCCTTCCTTCCTTCCTTCCTTCCTTCCTTCCTTCCTTCCTTCCTTCCTTCCTTCCTTCCTTCCTTCCTTCCCTCCTTCCTTTCCTTCCTTCTTTCATTCTTTCTTTCTCTGTTACGGGCATGAGGTTGACCTAGAAGGCATCAAAGATTCCTTCCAGCTTCTATTCTATTCTATTCTATTCTATTCTATTCTATTCTATTCTATTCTATTCTATTCTATTCTATTCTATTCTATTCTCTATTCTCTATTCTCTATTCTCTATTCTCTATTCTCTATTCTCTATTCCATTCCATTCCATTCCACTCCTATTTATTCCATTCCATTCCATTCATTTCTGTTTCACTTTCTATAGAAAATAGCATAATTTGGGAAACTTGTATAGGAAAACAGCATGCTTTAAATTTAGAAAACCGTGTCAAAACAGATCTTTTTAAGACAAACCACTCATTGTGAAACTGGCACGTGGCAAGTTCAGAGGGGGAATATACCTTGTCAAAACAAATCCTCAGAATTATTTGACTTGACACACTGCAGGCTGCTAATTAGATTAGAAACAAGCAAGATGGTCTAAATTTAAAAGCACAGCTTTGGAAGCGTACCTGAAAATCATGACAATTTGGTTGCGATGTGTTTCCGTGCCGTTATTAGAGAGGGGTTAAAGCAGCAAAACGATTTCTCATATTCTAGTGGAGCTTAATATTGGTTAAGAGTATCATGGCTTAGAAAACCGAGATAGAATTCAGATTTACAGGATTTTTATATAACTCAGAATAACAGAATATACAGGTAGTCCTGAACTAATGAACGCGATTGAACCCAAAATTTCTGTTACTAAGCGAGACAGTCGTTAAGTGAGTTTTGCCCCATTTTATGGCCTTTCTTGCCAGTTTTTAAGTTAGTAAGAGGGTTGTTCAGTGAATCTGTCTTCCCCATTGACTTTGCTTGTCAGAAGGTCACAAAAGTGGATCACGTGACCCTGGGACAACACAAAAGTATTAGGCTATGCTAAGATCATGGCATCCGGCCCTCTCAATTTCTGGCAAATAGATGGGGAAGAAATAGAGGCAGTGACAGATTTTATATTCCTGGGCTCCAAGATCACCGCAGATGGGAACTGCAGCCAAAAAATTAAAAGACGCTTGCTCCTGGGGAGGAAAGCTGTGGCAAAGCTACAGTACAGCATACTAAAAAGCTGAGACATCACCCTGCCAACAAACGAGCGTATAGTCAAGGCTGTGGTTTTCCCAGTTGCAATGTATGGCTGTGAAAGTTGGACCATAAAGAAAGATAGAGCGCCAAAGAATGGAGGCCTTTGAACTCTGGTGCTGGAGAAGACTCCTGCGAGTCCCTTGGACTGCAAGGTGATCAAACCGGTCAGTCCTAGAGGAGATCAACCCTGACTGCTCTTTGAGGCCCGCGCGATAATAGGCAATAGCAATCCCTGCAGCCTGAAACAGCTGAGGGTCAGGAGGCCGACAATCAGCTGCTTGTGCTAATCAGGCTGTGCTGAAGATAATACAGGCTGTTTGCTGTTTGCTGCAAGGAGGTAAATTGCTGGGAGGCAGAGGCCAAAGGGTGGCGGCCAGCAGGTGGGCGGGGCTACATTCGGTGTACAAGACGCACCCAAATTTTCACCTTCTTTTGGGGGGGGGAGTGCATCTTATACTCTGAAAAATACGGTACATATATGTATATGTATATTTATATATGTATATATATATATATCTTTGAACTCTGGTGCTGGAGAAGACTCCTGCGAGTCCCTTGGACTGCAAGGCGATCCAACTGGTCAGTCCTGGAGGAGATCAACCCTGACTGCTCTTTAGAAGGCCGGATCCTGAAGAGGAAACTCAAATACTTTGGCCACCTAATGAGAAGGAAGGACTCCCTGGAGAAGAGCCTAATGCTGGGAACGATTGAGGGCAAAAGAAAAAGGGGACGGCAGAGAACGAGGTGGCTGGATGGAGTCACTGAAGCAGTCGGCATGACCTTAAATGGGCTCCAGAGGATGGTAGAGGACAGGAAGGCCTGGAGGAACGTTGTCCATGGGGTCACAATGGGTTGGCCATGACTTCACAACTAACAATAACAAATGGCTACTGAATAAACAGCTAGTAGCTGAGTTTACATGTCAAACTATATCCACAATTTTGAAATACAAGCTTTGTGTCCCTCAAGTTCTGTTTCCAAAAGGCAAATGGACTTGAGTTTTTTTTTTCTTTGAAAATGTTTCACTTCTCATCCAAGAAGCTTCTTGAATGAGAAAGGAAAAGTTTTCGAAGAAAAAACAACTAAGAAAGATCAATTGCATTTTTTTGGGGAAAAAAAAAACACCGTTGGGAGAACCATGAGCTGGATGATTGAGAATCTCCATAGATACAAAGTTTGTGGTTTCTCATGTTGTGTGAATATACTAACATTTTAAATCTTGGTTTATATTTAGCATGATCTGGCTTGTTTCCTGCTGGCAAACATGTGAGTTTAGCCACTGTGGTTTATTATCCATGGTTGATAGTGTCGCATGTGTGCCATTTAATCATAACAATAATATATTTTTAAAAATGGTTAAAATAAGTTTGGAGTGTCTTTTTCACTAGCTAACTAGCTGTGTGTGCTTGCTTAATTTTTTGATGCCTCACCGAAACTAGTTTTCTAGTTCAATTTATCTTTCTTTCTTGTTTTAATAGTTATTCATGGTGATTTACTGGGGAAATAGAAAAAAAAAGTTATATTCTCCTACGGTTAATGCTGAATATAATTCTAGGGAGTAGCAATTTTTACTCTTAGCTGCCCACATGAATGAAGTCACAAATTTCAAGGGAGGATTTTTTTCCCTTATATGCCTCTTTATTATCTAAAAGTTTTACATCAGATTTGTGCTATAAAATGTCAGAAGCCTCATTAACAGCTCCCTGCCAGCTTTTTTTTTTTTTGTAAAGAAAAAAAAAATTATTATTTTTTGCAACAATAGTTTGACTGGTAGGTGTAATTTAACACTAAGCCTATTCCTACTTCTACAAGTAATTTCTAATCCTTTGATTGGAGTTCTTGTTAGTTTAAATTGGGAAACTATAAAAAAAAGTATTATTTAGTTTCTCTCTCCCATATAAGGGACATAATCTTCTTAAGCGAAGAAAAAAGGACATTATGCAAGGAAGCTTTAAAAAAATAAAAATAAGAATAGAAAAAGACCTGGAAATAGTGTTTGGAAATTGCCTTTACTTGCTAAAATCATGGATCAATTTAACCTTCACTTTTAGCAGTGGCAGTTAAGACCTGAAAAGAGAAGCGAGTGAACTGATGATGTTATATAGTATGATAATGAATCATATTCTGCAAGAAAACCACCGAGCGTGGAGAGCACCAAGGACCCCATAGAAGACAGAAGAGCTTTTTCTCGATTCGTTTAATTAGCAATTATCATGGACACATGATAAGAATCTGATTGGAATTTCAGCACCGCAACTGTGTCAGCCAAGATGTTGAGACTCTAGAACAGAGCTCCCCAACCTTTCAGACCTCAGGGACCACTAAATTCATAATTTTAAATCCAGCGGACCACTAACATGATCTGCCTAATGACCGGCTGGGTGGGCGTGGCTAGGTGGTCATGTGACTGGACGGGTGTGGTCAACTCAATGTCACTCACGTTGAGGGGCGCCTCAACAGCCTCTACTTGCCCTTCCCCTCCCACTCCTCACCTGCCCACCTGAGCTCCTTAGGGCCCCGACAGGAAGCAGTTGTTGGAGCTAAGCAGCCCCCACGAGAAAGAGTTGGCAAAACAGCTCAGTTCAAATTGGATCTGACCGAGAAGAAGGCTCAGCAGAAGCCCCTCACTGAGGACTAGGAGCATAGGCTTTCCAAGCAGAGGGAAGACTTGCAGGAGTACAAGGCCAGGTACCAGTGCCTGGAGGCTCAGTGGGCTAAGATGGTTAGCCAGTTCCAGGCCATGATGCGTCACGCGCTGGCTATGCCTACTCCCGATTTAGTGAAGGGGAAAGAAGTCCCAACACGTTACGTGATGCCACCGTGACAATGTGAGGGGTGGGCGTCAAAAATTTTAGCAAGGTTTTCTCTGCCTGGTTGCTGGGTGGGTGTGACCATGGCGGGTGTGGCCTAGTTGGGGTGGGGGTGTTTTTGCCCTCCCCGGGCTCCAGAGTCTTTCTCCGAGATTCCAGGATGGCGAAAACGGTTTCCTCAGGCTCTGGAGGCCAGAAACAGGCCTGTTTTCGAACTTCCCGAACTTCCGGTAGGCCTGTTTTTCATCCTCCCCGAGCCTCTGCACTTACCCACATCCAAAATGGGCCACGTGGGGACTCTTGGGAGGGGAGGGATGGGCGGGACCAGCCAGGAGTGGGATTTGGGGGTTCTCCGAACTGCACAGAATCTTAGCTATAGGTTCTCCCGAACCTCTGCGAACCGCCAGCAGCTCATCCCTGTTTGATACCCCAGTCATAGAGAAAAGATAACATATACATCTAAAAACAGCCTTATTGGATGCCCGTGCTGGCTGAGGGATTCTGAGAATTGAAGTCCACAAGCCTTAAAATTGCCAAGATTGGACACCCCTGGACTACAGAGCGTTTATTCAAGATACATCGTGGTCTGTTGGTTTGCTTGCCAGAAAATCACCTGCAAGCCAATAAAATAACAGCTGTTTTCATACGCTCGTCCTTGTGAGCCTATGGAACCGGGGGTAATAATAGGAGTAGTAAATCGAACTCTGGAGGTGACTTATATTTTAGACACACATCTTACAGCGTTAAGATTGACTTGTTTCAACAAATAAATGCAAGGCCTGGGGGAGAAAACGTGTGAAGTGCAGAAAGATACGCTACGTTACGCTTGCCTTAGAGAGGTTCATCCATGAAAGAATGCAAAACAATTAGTGAGGCTCCAAGCTGACAAAGCTCAGCTTATCTCCAATTTGCTGCTTTCTTGTTTTGTTTCTGAATAAAAGGAAAGGGGGGGAAAAAGACCTGGAGCCTTTAAAAAAAAATCTGGCTCAATCAAGATCCTGGATCACAAGTTTGTGTCTCCAGTTATAGTCGTCGTCGTCGTCGTCGTCCTCCTCCTCCTCCTCCTCCTCTTCCTCCTCCTCCTCCTCCTCCTCCTCCTCCTCCTCCTCCTCCTCCTCCTCTCCACAGTTCCTAATAACTCTTAGCAGTGATGATGTTACACAGTCAGGTAACGAACATAGAATAATAGAGTTGGAAGAAAGTTATCTAGTCCAACCTCCTATATCCAGTACATAATGATATTATCAACTCACAAAGCATCCCTGGCCTGCTCTCAAGTTGCCATAGGCAAGGGGGATGGGAAACCCGGTGAAGCAGCACGGCAGCCAAAAACAAAAGGACATTCCAGACATATCTCTCTCAAGGCTGTCTCCCAGGGTTACCCACAGCAGCCGGAGGGGAGTGATCTCTACAACTCGCGAAATTGCTCCGTTGGCAAATGTGACTGATGACACACCCTGGGAGGGGGAGGGGGGAAACAGGGTCATGCCTGGGTCGTAAATTCCGTGGGGTCAGAGTTGGCTTCACTTGGAACGTGCCGACATGAAGCTCCTAATAAATAACTGGATTTCTTTTGAAGTTTGGCTCGAGGCTCATGATTTAATTAGGGCATCCGTCAGAACCCTGACATATGTCTGCAAGGAAACAACCAAGTTTAGAGAACACCAAGAACCCCACGGTCTTCTTCCTCCCATCCTCCTCCTCTCCACAAACCCCACTCCCTTTTATTGCTGATGATGTTACCTAGTTGGGTCATAAGTCCCATTTTTCAGGGAATGGTCACTAAATGAACGGTTGTAAGTCGAGGACTGCCTGTATTCAGATGGCCTCAGAAAAACCATTGATGTAGGAAAGAATTTTGGCCTTTGAAAAAGAAAGTGTGGTACGAAAGAGGCAGATGGAGGCAAACTGGCTTTTTCCACAAAGGCAAAATATACGCTAGCTGCAAACAAAATAAAATAAAAGGAAGGGAAATGTTTGCTTGTGGTGTTTGTTTATTTTTTTTGTATGTGTGTGTATATATATATATATATATATCTGCACTCACAGTATATATTTGTCTGAGCGTTGAAATATGTAAAGTACAAAAATAGCATTAAACTGCTTCACAAATAAGATTCCCTTTATCACACTATGGAAAAAATAAATAGCAATAAAGCCTAAATTAATGCGCGATAAAAAAATAAAGCTGTAAAAGAACTAAGTTATATACTTGCAGCTTCGGCACTTTTGATGCAACAGTTAATGAACAGAGACTTAAAACGATGCTCTTATTTTCTGCTCCCTCCTCTGACACACACAACACACACACACACAGACACACACACAATCACAGAACTGGCTTCAACTTTTAACACAGTAAGCAGGTTTCTCCTAAACTTTTGCACATTTTGTAAAGAGAGCAGAAAAGAGCAACAAAGATGATTAAAGGCCTGGAGACGAAAACATACGAAGAACGGTTGCAGGAACTGAATATGGCCAATCTAGAGAAAAGAAGGACTAGGGGAGACATGATAGCAGTCTTCCAATATTTGAGGGGCTGCCACAAAGAAGAGGGAGTCAAGCTATTCTCCAAAGCACCAGAAGGCAGGACAAGAAGCGATGGATGGAAATTAATCAAGGTGTTGTGGCTCTGTTGCCTGAGCCTGGGCTATCGACAGATGCAGACTCTGAGAGTGAGGGAGAGGAGTTAGCAAGGCCTCCCTCTCCAGGACCCTCCTCTCTGGCAATGCCTCCGGAGGACACCGAAGGCCAAACGATAGGCTCAGAGCCAAGCACGTCCCCGCAGCCACAGGTGGACAGCGATGAAGAAGATAAGTGTTGGCTTGAGCTACGACAGAGGCGCAGGGAAAAGCGTGCACAGCAGAAGGGAAGGCGTGCCAGAGATTAGCTGAGTCACTGGACCACACCCCACAGGGTATATATGTGGGTGTGGTGGCCGGGTCAGTTTGTGACGAGCAAAAACTGGAAATACTCCATGATCTCTGTGTTACTGGACTTTGCCTGCTTTATCGGACTTCTCCTCCTTCTTCTCCTTCTCCTTCTGCTTCTGCTTCTGCTTCTGCTTCTGCTTCTTCTTCTTCTGTTTCTTCTTCTCCTCCTCCTCCTCCTTCTTTCTGTTTCTGCTTCTTCTTTTGCTTTTGTTTCTTCTTCTTCTCCTTCTCCTTCTCCTCCTCCTCCTCCTCCTTCTTCTTTTGCTTGTTTCTTCTTCTTCTTCTGCTGCTGCTGCTGCTTTTCTCCTCCTCCTGTATTCATATTAAGTAATCACAATGTGCATAACTTAAGTGGAGACGGCAATTGACCTTGACCAAGTGCGATAGGATTGCATCTGGGCAATCATTTGTTGATAATAAATGTCAATGGTTCATTCTCCTTGGTGTTCTGGGAAAGCTTTCCTTCTCACTCAGGTTGATTTATGAACTGCTGCCTATAATCCAAGAGAGTGTGCAGAGAGGGGATCAGAAGTACTATTAGGTCAGTAATAAACACTGTCAGTTGTTGCTAATGGCAAATCAGTGGTGAGAAGTGTCATTAGAGAAATGCTATGAGATACAGCTCCCTTTCCATTCTTCTCACTTGGTCTCCATCCTCTTTGACAGACAAGAATGATGAGATTTAAGTGAATATTTTCGTCTGGCTCCATTCGTGTTTTCAGCACTGCAAAAACAGTAGAATAAAATACTGCTCAAAGGTGGCTGTTGTTGTTGCATATTATTGAGCCCCCTGGTGGTGCAGTGTTTCGAGTGCAGCACTGCAGGTTGATTCTGCTCACTGCCAGGAGTTCGATCCTGATCAGCTCAAGTGTTGTGACCCAGGCCCAAGTTGTTAGTATTAAATGCAAACAATTCGAAAACAAACAGACTTTATTAGAACAGCTGAGAATTAACTCCTTCTCGGCGTAGTCCAAACTAAATTAAAGCAAATTCTTCAAAACACCATTCCTCAGTTTATCAACAACCTTGGGATAATTAGGCAAACTGCCAAAGGCTCTTCTTGGCAAAAGTTCAGAAGCAGAAGACGCCGACAAGAAATAAATACAGTGAAACAAGAAGCAAATCTCTCAACGTTGTTTTCTGGCAAAGAAGCCAAGAGCCGTTGCTGGTCTTTTAAGCCTTATGGGAGGGGCCAATCATCTCTTGGCCCTACTCCTGAGTTGTCCTCTCTGCTTTAACTGCTCCTGCCTTCTGGCAGCTCTTCTCATGCATGCACTAGGAACAGGCTCCTCCTGTTCCTCTGCCTCTCTACTGTCAGCCTCTGGAGGCTCTAAAATCCGCACATCACTCCCAGATGGCCCTGGCCCCATCTCTGCCTCCGACGAAGAGCCCTCATCCGGGCCTTCCCCAGCCTCCAGGACTGGCCCATGTTCTTCCTCAGCCCCATCGCTATCCGACTCCACTGCCATACTCTCATATAACACCTCTCCTGCGTGACTTGCACTGGTTGCTCAGGGTGCCATCGGTTAGACAATGTTGGCTGGCGGCCCCCAGGGGTAGAGCCTTCTCTGTGGGTGCGCCCACTCTTTGGAATCAACTCCCCCTGGGGCTCTGCCTGGCCCCTGACATTCGCACTTTCCGCTGCAAATTAAAAACTTGGTTATTCAAGTCCCCCGGCCTGGACTGATGGGGTTTTATATGGATTTTAAACTTTTATCTGGTTTAATTAGGTATTTTAACTTTGTATTGTGGTTATTGTGGATTTTATTGTTGTGAGCCGCCCTGAGTCCATTAGAGATAGGGAGGCATATAAGTTAAATAAAATAAATAAAATAAATAAATAAAATAAATAAAATAAATAAAATAAATAAAATAAATAAAATAAATAAAATAAATAAAATAAATAAAATAAATAAAATAAATAAAATAAATAAAATAAATAAAATAAATAAAATAAATAAATTGCTGGGAGGCAGAGGCCAAAGGGTGGAGGCCAGTAGGTGGGCGAGGATACATTCGGTGTATGAGACACACCCAAATTTTCACCCTCTTTTAGGAGGGGAAAAAGTGTGTCTTATACTCCAAAAAATACGGTATGTGCATGTGCATGTGCATGTGCATGTGCATGTGCATGTATATGTATATGTATATGTATATGTATATGTATATGTATATGTATATGTATATGTATATGTATATGTATATTTATTTATTTTTATTTGTTTGAATTTGTATACCGCCCTTCTCCAGCAGGACTCAGGGTGGTGAACAGCCAGAATAAATGTATACATATGTATATGTATGTATGTATATCTCTCTCTCTTTGAATTATGATGCTGGAGAAGACTCCTGCGAGTCCCTTGGACGGCAAGGCGATCCAACTGGTCAGTCCTAGAGGAGATCAACCCTGACTGCTCTTTAGAAGGCCAGATCCTGAAGAGGAAACTCAAATACTTTGGCCACCTCATGAGAAGGAAGGACTCCCTGGAGAAGAGCCTAATGCTGGGAACGATGGAGGGCAAAAGAAGAAGGGGACGGCAGAGAATGTGGTGGCTGGGTGGAGTCACTGAAGCAGTCGGCGTGAGCTTAAATGGACTCCAGAAGATGGGAGAGGACAGGAGGGCCTGGAGGAACATTGTCCATGGGGTCGTGATGGGTCGGACATGACTTCGCAACTAACAACAACAACAGTGTGTGTGTGTGTGTGTGTGTGTGTGTAAAATGAAGGCTACCTGGATATGTAAGGGGTCTGGAAAACAAAGCCCTACAACCAGGATTATTTCAACCTCTTCCCTCAAAACTGTGTCCAGCTTGTGATCCTACTGCCAGACGCCTCTGATATTCAGTCCAGAAAGATGTTTCCTGTGGTAGCAGGTGAATTTATTTTGATCAAAGAGGAACGATGTCAGCAACAAAGTATTTCTCGGAGTGGACAAGTTACATACCTGGAGAAGAAAAATGGTGCTCTCTTCTTTGTTGGCGCAACGGACGAGGTCAAACAGATCCTGCAATTTTCTTTGACAATCTCTTCTGTCTTGTAGCCGGAGTCCATTAAGGCCGCCTTCCTTTATTGTGCATCCGAGGTCGGTCCTCACAAGTTCCACTTTCCTAATGGAACAACAAAACCAAATTGAAAACATCAGAACACAACATGGTTGAAGACAAAACAGCCGGCTCTTCTCTTAGCTGCATTATGTAACCTCAGATCAATAATGCCAAAGAGAAAGGCAGACGGGGGTGTTAAAAAACAAAACAAAACAAGGACAGGAATCTTCAGCCCAACTACATCTAAAAGCTGAAAAAATCGCACAGCTGACACGATTCCTGTTTCTCTGTCCTGCTATGCTGAAATGAATCATTTCTGCCTTAATTCTCTCCCTCTCTCTCCCTCCCTCCCTCCCTCTCTCTCTGTCTCTCTCTCTCTGTGTTTCTGTCTCTCTCTCTCTCTCTCTGTGTCTCTCTCTCTATCTTTCTCTGTCTCTCTCTCTCTGCGTGTGTCTTTGTCTCTGTCTGTCTGTCTCTCTCTGTCTCTCACTCTCTCTGTCTGTCTCTCACTCTGTCTCTCTGTCTCTGCCTCTGTCTCGCTCTCTCTGTGTGTCTCTCTCTGTCTCTCTGTCTCTCTGTCTCTCTGTCTCTCTGTGTCTGTCTGTCTCTCTCTGTCTCTCACTCTCTCTCTCTGTCTCTCTCTCTCTGTCTCTGTCTCTCACTCTCTGTCTCTCTGTCTCTGCCTCTGTCTCTCTGTCTCTCTGTCTCTCTCTGTCTCTGTCTCTGCCTCTCTCTCTCTCTCTCTCTGTCTCTCTCTGTCTCTCTGTCTCTCTCTGTCTCTCTCTGTCTCTCTGTCTCTGCCTCTGTCTCTCTCTGTCTCTCTCTCTCTCTCTCTTTCTCTGTCTCTCACTCTTTGTCTCTGTCTCTCTGTCTCTCTCCCTGTCTCTCTCTCTCTCTGTCTCTCTGTCTCTGTCTCTCTGTCTCTGTCTCTGTCTCTCTCTCAGTCTTGTCTCTCTGTCTCTCATTCTCTGTCTCTGTGTCTCCCTCTCGTTCTCTCTCTGTCTCTCTCTCTGTGTGTCTCCGTCTCCATCTCCCTTTCCCTCTATCATCTCTATCTGTCTCTATCATTCTCCTGACTTCTATCCACACACAAAAGGTTTCAGGAAGCTACCAAACAGCTATTTAGGTGGTTGCAGTGATAGTACCAGCTATGGTAAATCTACACAGCATATTAAAAAGCAGACATATCACCTTGCCAACATAGGTCTGTCTCTATAGTCAAAGCTATGTCCCCCCACCCCCCTCCATTAGTAATGTATGGCTTTGAGAGTTGGACAATAAGGAAAGCTGAGCACTGAACAACTGAAAAAACAAGAAAGCCCCTTTGGGACAACCATGACCTGGATGATTTAGTCGTCTCCTCCTCCTCCTCCTCCTCCTCCTCCTCCTCCTCCTCCTCCTCCTCCTCCTCCTCCTCCTCCTCCTCCTCCTCCCCTCTCCCTTCTACTACTGATGATGTTACCTAGTTGGGTAATGAAACGTCTGCAAGCAAACAACCAAGCTTTGAGAGCACCAAGAATCCTACAGTTCAACCCTGACTTTCAAATATTCCCTTTTATAGATACTGTTCTTGTTTGTGGTGGTGACCTGTGAAGGCCTTGAAGCAACTGAGTCTAAATTTCCAGAAGATATGGCCATCTCAAATGTTTGAAAAAGGGTCGTTTTGTTGTCCCCAATTCGGGTCTGAGCCTGGTGCCGAAGACAATGATGGACGCCAGACACGAGGTGCAGGTTTTCTGATTGTTTTTTTTATTGGAGTACCCCAAGGAAAAAGGGCTCCTGGCCAAAATGCCAAGAACCAAGAACAAAAGATTAAGTAAGCTTTATACATTTTCACTAAAAGAGAAGGTGGGACAAGACGAGATAAGGAGAAATATCATCTAATAAACATTTTAGTAATAATTCTACAATTTGTTCTATTGATCTCTAGCTGTCCCTATTCCTAAACTTTGGCTAATGAATTAGGAGTTATCTAATACACATTTTATTGGCTGTAGGCCATCTCTATTCCTAATTTTTAGCTGAGGCCTGCAAGTTGTCTAACTCTTGTTACTTTTATCAGCTTTCTAACTACCCAGAATTGTTACAAGATTGATACATGCATATTTCCCGTAGATAAGCATTCTTTGTTCTTGCCAGACACACAATCACACTCTACAATTACAGGCTTCCTGATTTACTTTCAAGGGTGTGTCATGACCTGGCTTTATTTTAGCAGACAGCCCAACAGCTTTGTTAATGCCATGAGCTTTATTAAAGCACCCGTGTCATTAATGACACTCTTTTTTCCAAGACTTAGGCAGAAGCCTCAGAAAAGATGCCGCTGCTTTAAAGAGATCTGTACTCCTGCGTCTTGCAAAACTTCTCGTAACTTCACGCGCTGGTTGGTTTAGATGTATTGAATTCTTAAGCAGTCAGGGGAAAGTGCGGTGGCCTAGGAGACTTTCGGAAACACATAAACATTCATTGAGTTCACTCAACTTTAGAGCAAGATTATTCCATAAAGAGCACCACACTCATAAATCAGGGGTATTCAGGCATAGATTTTCTGTTGTGTGTGCAAAACTCAAGAGTTCAAAGGCCTCCATTCTTTGGCGCTCAGCCTTCCTCATGGTCCAACATTCATAGCCATATATTGCAACTCGGAAAACCATAGCCTTGACTATACACACTTTTGTTGGCAGGGTGATGTCTCTGCTTTCTGCAGACTACTTGCACCATAATATCATATGGTCTGGGAACTATTAGGGGGAAGCTGTCTTCACTCCCTTTCTATCACATAGCCTACGGAGAGAACTCTTGCCAAGCTGAAGTAACTATTTGCATTACTAAAGATTTCCTCTGAGAATTGCTAGCGAGGAAACCACCATAACTCACTTTCTTCCATTCCAAATGATCTAAGCTTTGCTGCCTCTGGAATGCAGCCCCTCCCTCCTGGAAATCCAGACTACGTTCTACCCCACTAGATGACCCTGGGCCAGTCACTCACTCTCAGCCCTAGGATGGAAGCAATGGCAAACCTCTTCCTAAAATCCTTGCCCAGGACACTGAAGGGATCAGTCCATGGGTGAAATCCAGCAGGTTCTGGAGAACCGGTAGTGGAAATTTTGAATAGTTCAGAGAACCGGCAAATACCGCCTCTGGCTGGCCTGAGTGGTGTGGGAATGGAGATTTTGCAGTATCCTTCCCTCAGGAGTGGGGAGGGAATGAGTATTTTGCAGTATCAGTGGGGTGGGAATGGAGATTTTGCAGTATCCTTCCCCTGTCACGCCCACCAACTGCGCCCACAGAACCGGTAGTAAAGAAATTTGGATTTCACCACTGGATTAGTCCCCAGGAATTCAAAACTGATTCAAAGAGTCACAACACACAATGATGGAAACCACAATTAACCGAGTTACTGCTTGTCCTAGTCAACACAGCAAAACATGCTGGTTTTCAATGATCCTTTCTCCCCAGCTTGTGTTCCCGCGTCTTTGATCATGGTTGGCCAAGCTAGGCAAATGATGATGATGTTATCCATTCACTCATGTCCAACGCTTGGCAATTCTATGGGCCAGGTGTCTCCATATCTCCCCATCTTGCACTGCTTAGTTGTCAATGACCATCAGAATTCATGCCAAGCCCTTCAACCTCACAATGATCCAAGTCTGATGATTGCTGTGACAGAGTTTGTAATGGAGTGCTTTTATGCCCTGGTCCAAGAAATTCCGAAACAAGTGCCCAAACAAGACACGGCTTACATTTTGGGTGACTTCAATGCAAAAGTTGGCAACCATGTAGTGACAGACATCGCTGGCCATTTTGGACTAGGGGAGAAGAACGACAGAGGAAACTGTTTGGTACAATTTTGCCAAGAACATTGATTTAGGCTCACAAATGCATGATTTAAACAGCACAAGCTAGGTAAAACCAAAATGCAGGTGGTTGTTGTGGCAGCCTGTGCAGATTGTAGCTGATTCCGACAACGAGGAGGCTGGTGTGGTGCTGCGCCAGCAGCCTGTGCAGCTGGCGCTTGAGTCGGACAGTGAGGAGGCTGGAGAAGATGTGGTGCCAGAGGCGGGGATTCAGCCAGGGCCTTCAGAACCTCCAGAAGCTTCCATGGGTGAAGAGGACGAAGAGGAGGAGCCTCTTCTCAATGCACGGGTGCGCAGAGCTGCCAAAAGGCAGGAGTGGCTCCTCAGGAGGAGGTCTCCTCGAGAGTAAGGCTTGGGTCTAATTGGCCACTCCCTTAGCCTATTTAAGGAGGAACACCAATTGCAGCAAGCTGTAGGGAACAACTTTAGTTCACTCTCCTTCGCGTCTGGATTCTCTTCAAAATTGCTTCTGGGCTTTCTGCCAGCCCTAGTAAGACTGTGATTACCTTATCTTAGAATTCTTGTTGGGTGTTAAGAAAGTTTATTAACAGCCTTTGTTTGAAAAAGACTGAGTTATTTGAGTAAAATAAGCTTTGTATAGATTTTGTGTGTGCTGCATTCTTTGGGGTCCGTAGCTGGGGCAGAACAGTGGTCCTCAACATACAGCAGTTCCTTTAGTGACCGTTTGAAGTTACAACGGCACTGAAAAAAAGTGTCTTATGACCGATTTTAAGCCATTGCAGCATCCCCACGATCAAAATTCAAACACTTGGCAACTGACTCAGATTTAGGATGGTTGCAGTGTCCAGGAGGTTGTGTGATCACCTGTTGTGACCTTCTGACGAGAAAAGTCAATGGGGAAAGCCAGTTTCACTCAGCAACCATGTCACTCATTTAACAATCTCAGCGATTCACTTAACAGCCGTGGGAAGAAAGGTCGTAACATGGGAGAACATTCCCTTAATTTGCTTAGCAACTGAAATTTTGGGCTTCATTGCGGTGCTAAGTCAAGGACTACCTACGTAGGCATGCAATCTAGGTTGAAGCGATCGCTCAAGAAGTAAGGGAAGCCAGCGCTAAATTCCATCACAACAGTAGTGTCCATGGAGATGCTCAGTCATCCAGGTCACGGTTATCCCAAAGGTGCTTTTTCAAGAGGCAATTGGACTTTCTGGGTTTTTTTCTTGGAAGACGTTTCGCTTCTCAGCCAAGAAGCTTCTTCAGCTCTGACTAGATGGATAAATCCTTCCATTCCCCACCATCCAGTCAGAGCTGAAGAAGTTCTTGGATGAGAAGTGAAACATCTTCAAAGAAAAACAAGAAAGCCAAAACACATGAAGAACGGTTGCTGGAATTGGATATATCTAGTTTTACGAAAAGAAGGACTAAGGGAGACATGATAGCAGTGTTTTGATATCTCAGGGGCTGCCACAAAGAAGAGGGAGTCAAACTATTCTCCAAAGCACCTGAGGGCAGGACAAGAAGCAATGGGTGGAAACTAATCAAGGAGAGAAGAAACTTACAACTAAGAAGAAATTTCCTGACAGTTAGAACAATTAATCAGTGGAACAACTTGCCTCCAGAAGTTGTGAATGCTCCAACACTGGAAGTTTTTAAGAAGAGGTTGGATAACCATTTCTCTGAAGTGGTGTAGGGTTTCCTGCCTAAGCAGGGGGTTGGACTAGAAGACCTCCAAGGTCTCTTCCAACTCTGTTATTCTATTCTATTCTAAAGTCCAGGGAAAGAAGGGAAGGGAAGGGAAGGGGAAGGGGAAGGGAGAGGAAAGGAAAGGAAAGAAGGAAGAAAAGGAAGGGAAGGGAAGGGAAGGGAAGGGAAGGGAAGGAAAGGAAAGGAAAGGAAAGGAAAGGAAAGGAAAGGAAAGGAAAGGAAAGGAAAGGAAAGGAAAGGAAAGGAAAGGAAAGGAAAGGAAAGGAAAGGAAAATGTCTATGGAGATTCTCAGTCATCCAAGTCACGGTTGACCGAAAGGTGTTTTTTTCAAGAGGCAGCTGGGCTTTCTGGTTTTTCTTTGAAGACGTTTCGCTTCTCATCCAAGAAGCTTCTTCAGAAAAACCAGAAAATCCAGTTTGCTATTGCACACTTTAATCCTCACATGCTCTACAGCAGGGGTCTCCAACGTTGGCAACTTTAAGACTTGTGGACTTTAAGTTGCCAGTGTTGGAATCCCTGCTCTACAGAACAGCAAAAAAACGTGTCACTTGCATTCCACTTCTAATAGGGTCGTCCTTATCCTGATAAGCATTTATTATTGTCCCAAGAGCTTGGCTCTCATTCAGCTCTTAATACCTACCAGAAGCTTCCCTGGAGCTCCGATAATATGCTCTCTCTTCTTTAATTGCTTTAATGTGGAGCATCAACAGTGATGAGGATAATAATGAAAGAATTCCCCACAATCTCCCGCCAACATGGTGAACGCTGCATTTTAAGTGTGCCGCCGTTCCTTTTTCCCCAAGACGATGGCCTTACCCAAATTATCTCTCGAATCTGATGTTGAAACCCGGAGCCGTAAAAAAACAAAACAAAACACGGCATCGTTGTTATCTTTTCTGCTAGCTATTCAGAGGGAATTATTTCTTACTCCCTTTGTAGCCACAAGTCAGGGGTGAAACTAATTGAAACGAAATGAGGCAATTACTCTGGAAAACGATTCAGGGGTGCATGGCTATTTTTTTAATCTCAGAGTGCTAATTCAGAGCACACTGCGCCATCGGTAGGTAGGCCAGGCAAAAAGAGAAGGTATCCCAGATTATCGTATCATGTTGAATGGAAGTTGCTATTTTTCCTGTCCATCAAAGGGAAGAACTAAGGATTAAGCTTGGTGGAACTTTTTTTTTTTTCCCCTCCAGTTCACATTGCAAATTATCTATAGCATTTGCATTTTCTAAATCCACACAGATTCCAGAATATGGTTATGGTTTAATCTTCACAGTTTCCTAAATGTTGTGATGTTCTTCTTCGAGAATGCAGCGTTTGTCCATAAATAGCTGGTGTGGTATTATGGTGAAGGTTTTAGACCAGACGTTGTCTGGTTGAGTGTGTCATTCATTCATTCATTCATTCATTCATTCATTCATTCATTCATTCATTCATAAATTTATATGGGCACTCAACTCATACAGAAGTGACTGACTGACTTACAAGTCAGTCTGTCTCAGCCCAAATTAACAGAATAACAGAGTTGGAAGGGACTTTAGAGGTCTGCTAGCCAAACCCCTTGCTTAGGCAGGAAACCCTACACCACTTCAGACAAATAGTTATCCAATCTCTTCTTAAAAACTTCCAGTGTTGGAACATTTACAATTTCTGGAAGCAAGTTGTTCCACTGATTAATTGTTCTAACTGTCAGGAAATTTCTCCTTAGTTCTAGGTTGCTTCTCTTTTTGTTTAGTTTCCATCCATTGCTTCTTGTCCTGCCTTCAGATGCTTTGGAGAATAGATTGACTCCCTCTTCTTCGTGGCAGCCCCTGAGATATTGGAACATTGCTATCATGTCTCCCCTAGTCCTCCTTTTCATTAAAGTAGACCTACCCAGTTCCTTCAACCGTTCTTCGTATGTTTTAGCCTCTTTGTTGCTCTTCTCTGCACTCTTTCTAGAGTCTCCACATCTTTTTTACATCGTGGCGACCAAAACTGGATGCAGGATTCCAAGTGTGGCCTTACCAAGGCATTATAAAGTGGTATTAAGACTTCACGTGATCTTGATTCTATCCCTCTGTTTATGCAGCCTAGAACTGTGACTTACAGCTTCTCTTTCCCTATAGTCATTAAGTGAATCACCTGTGGTTATTAACTGAGACATCGGGTGACCGTGACTTACAATTTTATTCCTGGCTTCTCCATTAACTATGCTTGTTAGAAACTGTTTGTGAAGTGCATTAATGGTGATGGTAAGACTGCGGGATATTAAGATTAACAGACTTGGAAGGGACCTTGAAGGTCTTCTAGTCCAACCCCCGGCCCAAGCAGGAGACCCTACACCATGCTGAGACTGTTGCAAACATCTGCCAGTTGTGAAGCATCAGAAACTTGATCACATTACCTTGATCACTGCGACATCTGAGGACCTCAGTTGTAAAGCTACTTTTTCAGCACCGTTGCAACTTCAATCACTAAACCAGGCAATCTTTAAGCAAATATTATCTGTACAACAGAATCCCTGACATTACATTCAACAGATGTTTATCCTTTCATTTTTTCTTGAGCCCTGCGTGGCATGGTGGCTTAGAGGTGAAGGCGCACTCAACTCCCACTTGCAAGGTTAAGAGTTCAATCCTAGGCAGCAGGCAGATGTTTCACAATCAGGGCACAAAGAGGAGATATTTGCTGTGAACTCTGGGCAGGCATCAGGAAGAGAATCCGGCCAGTAAAGGCTCAGCTCCATCCTTTACTCCACCCCAAATAAAGACATTAAACAGTCATAAAAAGAAAAAAAAATATTTCTTGAATCTAGTTCCCACGGAAAGCAGCCTTTTTTAAGCTGCTAGTTTGCAATCCTTCAGTGCACACATAACAATTTGACGAAATGCTATGCAACCCTGTAATAAGTCATCTCTGCTCCTCTTCTTTTTATTGACTTTGGTAGGCGTTTATTTTTGGAATATTGTATTTTTGTTGTTTTTATCTTTGTACCCTAGCTGTTTTAACTTGCGATTTTCCTATGTAAGCAACGAAGGGATTTTGGTTCGCAGCAGCCTAGAAATATGTTAAATAAATAAAGCTGTCGGAGGTAGCAACATCTATTGAAGTTCTTCAATCAGTGGATAGATCTGCTGACAAAAATAGGATTCTATGCTAAGCAACCTCTAAAAAAAAAAAAAAAGCTAAATATAAGCTTGTTATTAAACGGCTCGTTCCACAGCTGAATGACATTCTCCCAGCTTTCTTCCCTTCTTTCTCTATTTTCTCCTTTTCTATGAAAATATAATTTGATTTACTTCCTCACGTCCCCTGCCAATGACACTCACTGGATTCACTGCCTGTAAAACTTTTCAGGGCAACGTTGAAGAATCCTTAGAGAAACTGCTACTTCCTGCAAGTTTAATATCAATCAACTCCTACAACTGATCACAAAACTAGATAAATGTCCAGGGAACTGAAAAGAAGAAAAAAAAGTTTAAACCAGCCACAGGGAAAAGAAAAAAAAAAAAAGACACGACTTTGCTTGCTATTTATTTATTTGACTTACAGTTTTTGGAATGGGCTGTGAAAATGGATGGTCCTTAAATTATAGACCATAGAGACACAAAGGACAGAGAGGCCAGGGAGTTAAATATTTCATTCTACTGTCAAATGACAGCCAGTGATGAAGGAACTTGAAAGCTTTGCAAGTTGACACAGGCTAAAAATCAGAAGACCATGAGTTCTGCTCCTGCCATGAAAGCAGGCTGAGTGACTTTGGGCCAATCACTAGGAGACAGTGAGCTCTAGTTGTACCTTAGGCATGGTAGCCGGCTGGGTGACTTTGGATCAAACGCCAGGAGATGGTGAGTTCTAGTTCTGCCTTAGCCATGAAAGCCAGCTGGGTGGCTTTGGGCCAATCACTAGGAGACTGTGAGCTCTAGTTGTACCTTAGGCATGGTAGCTGGCTGGGTGACTTTGGACCAAACGCCAGGAGATGGTGAGTTCTAGTTCTGCCTTAGCCATGAAAGCCAGCTGGGTGGCTTTGGGCCAATCACTAGGAGACAGTGAGTTCTAGTTGTACCTTAGGCATGGTAGCTGGCTGGGTGACTTTGGACCAAACGCCAGGAGATGGTGAGTTCTAGTTCTGCCTTAGCCATGAAAGCCAGCTGGGTGGCTTTGGGCCAATCACTAGGAGACCGTGAGCTCTAGTTGTACCTTAGGCATGGTAGCTGGCTGGGTGACTTTGGACCAAACGCCAGGAGATGGTGAGTTCTAGTTCTGCCTTAGCCATGAAAGCCAGCTGGGTGGCTTTGGGCCAATCACTAGGAGACAGTGAGTTCTAGTTGTACCTTAGGCATGGTAGCCGGCTGGGTGACTTTGGATCAAACGCCAGGTGATGGTGAGTTCTAGTTCTGCCTTAGCCATGAAAGCCAGCTGGGTGACTTTGGGCCAGTACCTATCTCTCAGCCCAATTCACCTCACAGTGTTGTTGTGGGGAAAATAGGAAGAAGGAATATTGTGTGTAATGTATATCTACCACCATGAGTTACTTATAAAAAAAGGAAGGGAGGGAGGGAGGAAGGAAGGAAGGAAGGAAGGGAGGGAGGGCGGGAGGAAAGGAAAGGAAAGGAAAGGAAAGGAGGGAGGGAGGGAGGGAGGAAGGAAGGAAGGAAAGAAGGGAGGAAGGAAAGAAAGGAAAGGAAAGGAAGGAAGGAAGAAAAGAAGGGAGGGAGGGTGGAAGGAACAGAAGGAAAGGAAGGAAGGAAAGATGGAAGGGAGGGAGGGAGGGAGGAAAAAAAAGGAAAGGAAGAGAGGGAGGGAGGGAGGAAGGAAGGAAGGAAGGAAGGTCATTGGCAAAGGAGTTTCACTCATCAATAACTTCTAATATTTATCTGCAGCATTGCATATCTTAATCAAATAGAGGAAAATCCCCAGCAGGAGTAATTTTAATACAATGGATCCACCATGTCCACTTTCTTCCAATAGCCTATTTTGTATGATAGGCAGAAATGAAAATGCACGGAGAATGAAAATGAGTATCAATAGAAGAGAATATTTGTAGCTCAAAGTTGAACCGTGAGGTCCTTGATGCTCCCTGAGCTTGGTTGGTTTCTTTCAGAGGTTTTAGGTGACATCATCACTGCCAGCCGATTAAATTAGTATTTTCTAGGAAGAGGAAAGTTTCAAACGAAATAGGCCACCAAGGCTGATTTCATGGGAGAGTTGAAACAAAATGGAAGGAGGGGCACAATCTGGAGGCAAGATCAGGCACCGGATAAGGTCAGAGCCAGTGATGAAATCAGTTAAAACACAATAAAAAGGAGATATTTATATTTATCTCTTTTTTATAGTGTTTTAACTGATTTCGTCATTCGCCCCAAAAAAGAGGGAGTCAAGCTATTCTCCAAAGCACCTGAAGGCAGGACAAGAAGCAATGGGTGGAAACTAAACAAGGAGAGAAGCAACTTAGAACTAAGGAGAAATTTCCTGACAGTGGGAACAATTCATCAGTGGAACAACTTGCCTCCAGAAGTTGTGGGTGCGCCATCACTGGAGGTGTTTAAGAAGAAACTGGACAGCCATTTGTCTGAAATTGTATAGGGTTGTGATGGAGAACCTATGGCATGCGTGCCACAGGTGGCACATGGAGCCATGTCACCTGGCACGCCAGCTCAGCCTCACTAGGAGTCTCTGGAGGCTGGGGACAACAAAAATGTCACTTCCTGTCCAACCAGAATTTGGGAAAACGAGCCATTTCGGGCCTCCAAGGGGATGGGGAAGGCTGTTTTTGCCCTCCCCAGATGCATAGAGAGGATCTGGAGCCAGGTGAGAAAGAAAAACGGGCCTACCGGGCCATTGTGTGACAGGAGCGGGGGGCGGGGAGGAGGGGGTCATGCATGCATGCACAGGGTGGGGTGCATAGAATTATGGTTGTGGGCACGTGCACGCTCGCGAACCTCTCCCGCCCCCCCTTCCTAGCACACGATGGCAAAAAGGTTAGCCATCACTGGTATAGGGTCTTGCTTGAGCAGGGGGTTGGACTAGAAGACCTCCAAGGTCCCTCCCAATTCTATTATTATTGTATTCTGAGATGTGTAATCATGGACTAACCACTGGAATACTTGTAAAAACAAACTTAAACCACTGGATTTCAAGGTCATCCTCCAGAAGTTCCGCAAAATTTTACAGCCCGAGTTAACATTGCTCTCATTAAAATTTCATTTTGAGAATTAATTGTTCTTTAGTTCAATATAATTGGAATTGAAATTAACGCACATTAAGTTGATTAAGCGTAACTACCATAGCATATCATTTCTCCCTTTTGACAAATTAACCATTAATCTTGGGCGATAAGGTGCAGGGCAACCTTTTTTGGAGGAGTGGAGGAAAGATATGGACATGTATCTGTGACATAGCAGGTCCATAGATTGGGAAAGGGTCGTCAAGAAGGAGTTCGAATGAAAGCATCTCAAAGATCTGTCTAACCTCTTCTTGACCACAAAAGTGAATGAAGCTTATCATGTTCCTAGGCTGCTGTTTTTATGAGCCACAGTGGCGCAGTGGTTAGAGTGCAGTACTGCAGGCTATTTCTGCTGCCTGTTGGCTGCCTGAACTTTGGCAGTTCAAATCTCACCAGGCTCAAGGTTGACGCAGCCTTCCATCCTTCTGAGGTCGGTAAACTGCTTAGAGAGGGCTGTGAAGCACTATGAAGTGGTATATAAGTCCAAGTGCTATTGCTATCCATCCTTCCTTCCTTCCTTCCTTCCTTCCTTCCTTCCTTCCTTCCTTCCTTCCTTCCTTCCTTCCTTCCTTCCTTCCTTCCTTCCTTCCTTCCTTCCCCTCTTATTCCCTTTCTCATTTGTCTTCCTGGTGGTGCAGTGGTTAGAATGCAGTATTGCAGGCTAACTCTGCCTACTGCCATCAGTTCGATCCTGACCAGCTCAAGGTTGACTCATCCTTCCATCCTTCCAAAGTGGGTAAAATGAGGACCCCAAATTGTTGGGGGCAATATGCTGACTCTGTAAACCACTTAGAGAGGGCTGTAAAGTACTGTGAAGCAGTATATAAGTCTAAGTGTTATTATTATTATTACATTCATTATGGCTACCCGCTCTAGAAGAACCTCTAGATTTGATGTTGTCTGGTTGCTTGGTAGCAACTTTGCTGGAGATTCCAAGTCAAACTCAAACTATGGTCAAGATACATGAAATCCTGGAGATGAACCTTCATAGAAACATCATGTGGGAAAGAGACTCTGCTTCTATTAGTATGTCTGAATCAGAGGTGAAATGCTGCCGGTTCGGGCCGGTTCTCCCGAACTGGTAGTAAAAAATGCTACCAGTTCGGGTGAAGATCAGCTGCGACGCGCGATTTATATTAGCTAGAATAGGTGGATTTCCTGCCTTCTAGCTAATCTAATGGCGTGGCACAGTGGATTTCCCCCCCCCTCGCTGTTCTACGTACCTTTGCAGACTTGGAAGGCTTCAAAATGTTACTTTTTTAGTGCTGCGCAGGCACGACTCAGGCAAAGCGCGTGCTCGGTAGCAGACTCACAGAACCGGTAGCAGACTTCAAAGGATTACGCCGTTGGTCTGAATCTATCCTAAAGCATGGAGCTCAGACTTGGATATGCTGCTTGAGGTGAAGTCTGACCATTACAGAATGAAATGGAAGCCTGGTTCCTGTGATTGGAGAACTTCATTTTGTGGTTGCATCTGAATTTTGGGGTTTTGTTTTAGCAGCCACTAAATCAAATAAGCTTACTCAAATGCAATTGGACTGGGCAGAAATCCGGCTTAGAAAGTCAAAATGTGATTTGAAGCATGACCGGTTGCCTCATCCTTAAAGCGGCTTCTTTTTTTCTTGGCTCACCCTTCCTTTCCACAGATGATATGTCATTCTGGCAAAACTGTATTTGGCTTAAAGTATTCCAACCCACTTCTCTAACTTAACAAGTTTCATTTGCTCTTCTCTTCTCTTCTCTTCTCTTCTCTTCTCTTCTCTTCTCTTCTCTTCTCTTCTCTTCTCTTCTCTTCTCTTCTCTTCTCTTCTCTTCTCTTCTCTTCTCTTCTCTTCTCTTCTTTCTCTTCTCTTCTCTTCTCTCCTCTCCTCTCCTCTCCTCTCCCCTCCCCTCCCCTCCTCTCCCCTCTCCCCTCCCCTCTCCTTCCACTCCCCTCCCCTCCCCTTCCACTCCACTCCACTTTATTTTATAATTTAATTTAATTTAATTTAATTTAATTTAATTTAATTTAATTTAATTTAATTATTTAATTTAATTTAATTTAATTTAATTTAATTTAATTTAATTTAATTTAATTTAATTTAATTTAATTTAATTTAATTTAATTTAATTTAATTTAATTTAATTTAATTTAATTTAATTTAATTTAATTTAATTTAATTTAATTTAATTTAATTTAATTTAATCCCCTCTCCCCTCTCTCCCTCCCCCAAATCTTGGAAAACTGCTATCATTTCACCCCTAGTCTTTTCAACCAGACCAGACATATCCTGTCAGAGCTGAAGAAACTTCTTGGATGAGAAGCGAAACGTCTTCAAAAGAAAAAAAAAACCCAAGAAAGTCCAGTTGCCTCCTGAAAAAAGCACCTTTGGGACAACCGTAACCTGGATGACCGAGTATCTCTACAGACTTTTACACCAGACATACCCAATTCCAGCAACCGTTCTTTATAAGTTTTAGCATCCAGCTCCCTGGTCATCTTTGTTTGCTCGTTTTTGCACTCTTTCCAAAAGCTCTACATCTTTTTTTTTTTTTTTTTAATAATATGGGGACCAGAACTGGATGCTGTATTCTAAGTGTGGTCTTACTTTAAGACTTGTAGGCTTCAACTCCCAGAATTCTGGGGAATTCTGAGAATTGAAGTCCACAGGTGTGAAAGTTGTCATAGTTGGACACCCTTAGTCTAGCTTCTCCTTTAACACCGCAAGACTCCGGGCAGGTCTACAAAGGTTATATATTTATATTTATATTTATATTTATATTTATATTTATATTTATGTTTTTCTTCTTCTATATATTTGTTTTCTCAGGTTTTCGCGGGTGTTTGTATGTAGGTCTTTGGTTATTCGGGTCTTCTCCCACGTAAAATTGGAAGTGTCTTGGCGACGTTTAGAAGCACGAAGCCGAGAACACCAGCCTGAAGATGACGAATGAGACTTCGTCGAAACGTCGCCAAGACACTTCCAATTTTATGTGGGAGAAGACCCGAATAACCAAAGACCTACATATATATATAAATATATACATATATACATATATACATATATACATATATACATATATACATACATACATACATACATACATACATACATACATACATACATATATATATACATATATATATATATATATATATATATATATATATATATATATATATATATATATATATATATATATATATATATATATAGAGTACCTTTTCAGGGAGGATACATGAGATGTGGGTGTGGCTTACTGATGAAGGCTAACGAGCTAGAAATAGATCTATATAAGTCTCTCACCTGGCAGCTGGAACTTGCTGGCTGCCAGAAAGAAAAAAGCCCAGAATTGAGTGGATGTGATTCCACTGAGCTAGGGCTGCAGAAAAACCTTGGTTACGTAGGAAAAACCTGGCTAGAGGAAAAACATATATATGTGTGTGTGTGTGTGTGTGTATACATATATATATATTTCAGAACCGAGGCCCAGCCAATGCTTCTGTATTCCTGAAGGTTGTTTCACATTCGCTCTGCATCCTCGTCTCCTCTGAGACAGAAGCCAAACTTTTGCGAAGAGCATAAATTTTGGATGATGCCTTGTCCATCAACGTCTTGCAGATCTACCATAACATGAAATTTTAAATTGGCCGGGGACTTTTAGAAATGTGTTTAACAAACCTTGCTGAATGTTTGGGCATGCCTGGCCTGATTTGAGAAAATTGCAACAGTCGATGGAAGCAGGCAGCCCTGATTATTTCAGCACAACTCATCGGATGCAAAGCATGTACCGAGTTTTATCTCTACCACTTAAGGTCCAGCAATCACGGCTGCTTCACGCTTAGAGGCATAAGCGCAGAGAACAAAACGATGTCCCTGCAACGAACACCAAGACCGGCGGTGAGAGAGGTGTGAAGGTAATGGTGGAAAAGCAAATCCCGTCTCAAGAGCATCGAAAACTACACTGACTCTTTTATTTAGAGAGTAGGATAGGCATCAGTTTGAATCTCAAACAAGAAAGGTGCCTTGGGGCAAGTTGGGATGGACAGTCCGCACCTGACAGCCCCACCTTGAAGAAGTAGGATTGTTTGGCCTTGCAAGATCACCATGAGAGCCACTTTGGTTCAGTGGTTAAGGCATCAGGTTAGAAAGCAAGAGGCCATGAATTCAAGTCCCGCCGTAGTCATGATAGCTGGTTGGGTGACTTTGGACTAATCAACAGGAGCAGGGGTGGGTTCTAAATTTTTTTACTACCGGTTCTGTGGGCGTGGCTTATTTTGTGGGTGTGACGTGGAGGTCATGTGACTAGGTGGGCATGGCTAGCTGGTCAGAGTCATTTCTGGAAGGTCCTCGCACTTACGACCAGTCCTCGCACTTATGACCCGACTCATTTGTTTGCTTTTAACACTGATCAGCTGTAGGGCGGCCCTTTGAAGCCCCGTGGCAAGAGTTTAAACAGTTTTTTTTCCCTCTAGTCATCATCTGGGACTCAGGAGGCAGCAATAGATCGGGGGTGGGACCAAATAAAAGGTAAGAATAATGTGGGTGAGTGGGGGGGGTTGGAGGGCGGGGGGAGGGAGAACTGGTTCGGTGATGTCATATCGTCACCGCTACCGGCTCGGCCGAACCAGACCGAACCGGAAGGAACCCACCACTGAACAGGAGACTGGGAGTTCTAGTCCCACTTTAGGCATGAAAGCCAGCTGGGTGACTTTGGGCTAATCAACAGGAGACGGAGAATTCTAGTTCTGCCTTAAGCATAAAAGTCAGCTGTGTGATTTTGGGCCAATCACTCTCTCTCTCTCTCAGTCCAACCCACCTCACAAAGTTATTGCTGTTGTGGGGAAAATAGGAAGAGGAAGGTGTGTGGGATATGTTTTCCGCCTTGCAATATTTGTAAACGTAATAAAAGAGGGATACAAATAAACAAAATAAATAAAAATAACAGCTTGTCCCCAAGAAAATAAATATTTGAGGTAAGGATGAAACTAAGTGGAACTAGTTGCTTGAGTACTGTTCTTGAGTACAGATAGTCCTCGATTTACAACAGTTTACTTAATGACCATTCAAAGTTACAACGGGACTGAAAAAAGTGACTTATGACCATTTTTCACACTTACAACCATTGCAGCATCCCATGATCATGTGATCAAAATTCAGAGGCTTGGCAACTGACTCATACTTCTGACAGTTGCAGTGTCCCTGAGATCACGTGATCCCCTTTTTGCAACCTTCTGACAAATGAAGTCAATGGGGAAGCCGGATTCACTTAACAACCATGTTAGTAACGGTGGCAAGCAAGCTAGGCCATGCTGTAATGATATGTGGGAATGACCTTGAGAGATGGAGGCAGAGATGCTCCCTAGGCAGGATCAGATAAAGGAGAAGGTGAACTTATTCACATCCTATGTTTCTATTTATCCAGATGTTCAAGTCAGATCGAAATAATCAAAATGTATTCTAAAAAAAAAAAATACAGGCAGTCCTCGACTTACGACCACAATTGAGCCCAAAATTTATGTTCCTAAAGTGAGAAATTTGTTAAGTGAGTTTTTCCCCATCTTACGACTTTGTGTCAACTCTCAAAGCATCCCTGGCCTGTTCTCGAGTTGCCATAGGCAAGGGGGATGGGAGACCGACGAAGCAACATGGCAGCCAAAGACAGGAGCACATTCCAGACATATCTTTCTCAAGGCTGTCTCCCAGGGTTACCCACAGCGGGCCAGAGGGGAGTGATCGCTACAACCCATGAAATTGCTCCGTTGGCGAATATGTTTGATGACACACCCTGGTGGGAGGGGGGAAACAGGGTCATGATTAGGGCCATAAAGTACATGGAGTCAGAGTTGGCTTCATTTGGGCACATGGCAACATGGTGCTCCTAATTAATAGCTGGATTTATTTTGAAGCTTGGCTCAAGGCTCATGATTTAATTAGGGCATCCATTGAAACCCTGACACTTTGCTTGCCATATTTGTTAAGTGAATCACTGCAGTTATTAAATCAATAACACAGTTGTTAAGTGAACCTGACTGTTGTAAGTCGAGGACTCTGAAAACTGAACTATTTAGTAAAGATGGAGGATCTGGTTGGCCAGTGTTGAAGTGTAATGATAAAATAGGTTGGTTTTGGTTTGATCTATATGAGCTCCATTTTTTTTTTTTTGCAGAGGTTAAATTATTCCTGGTACTCTTCACCCTTTCGTGATGGGCAGTTTTGTTCTGCAGTTCTTTGGGGTACATTACTTTTTAATCAGTCCTTTTTCCTTTTTCATCATGTGCTTAATTTTGCAATGGTTCGGGGCTCTTAAATAATTTCTGCATTTTGCCTCCTGACTTGGATTGGAGAAGTTTGCACAGACTGGGATTTTTTTCCCTGTCTATTCTTTCGTGGAATAGTGGAATTTGGAAATATTGTAGTGACTTTCATGGGAAATGGGTATATAAGTACTTCCTTGCATGCAATATTATGCAATAATACGCGCCAACTCAGGAAGCCCAGGCTGCCCAAGGAGCTGCTGATCCAGTTGTACAGAGGAATTATTGAGTCTGTCATCTGCAGCTCCATAACTCGGCCGAAGAGATTGTAGGGAAAAAAAAATGCCTTTAAAAGCCTCTGGCGATCCCAGCTGAGTTGCCTGATCGTCAGAGGCTTCTGAAAGCATTTTTTTTCCTGCAACCTCTTAAGGTTGTAGAAAAAATGCTTTTGAAAGTTAAAAAAAAAAAAAAGTTGGCCATGCCCACAAAATAAGCCACGGCCACAGAACCGGTAGTAAAATTTTTTAGAACCCACCCCTGCTACCTACCTATCTACTATATCTATCTATCTACTATATCTATCTACTATATCTATCTACCTATCTACCTATCCACCTATCTACCTATCTACCTATCATCTATTTATTTATATTTTTGTCATGTTTATGTAGTGTATGTTGGAGGTGGTGCCCCTTTGAGAGCTGTATGCATTGAAATTTCATTTTAACATATGCCGATTAGTGTACATTTATTTATTTATTTATTTATTTATTTATTTATTTATTTATTTATTTATTTAATTTTTTATACCGCCCTTCTCCCGAAGGACTCAGGGCGGTGAACAGTCAAAATAAACATATATATATAAAATGTGAATTATACATATATATTTAAAGTGACAATAAAGTTATTCTAAGTTCTAAGTTTCTCAGCACGTAGAAAATCCGTAAAAGTCATCCCTTTGGTAGACTTGCAGGCAGTGGTTAATCAGTAGAATTAATTCAATGTTTTCAGCCTTTGGAGTTTCATATTAACGGCTCCCTCTCTTGAGTGCTTGCCTAAGCAGAAAAGTGGGCTATATGTCGAACAACAATCGCAATCAAATAAATAAGCAAATGTTCATCGTTCTTCATATTGGTGAATATCTACTCCGAGTAGAAGCCATCACCATGGAGTCAGTGGTGGGTTGCTCCCGGTTCAGTCCGGTTCTATAGAACCGGTAGTAAAACCGGCGGGAGGCTCCACCCACCCGCCACGACGTCGTCATGGGTGATCTGCGCATGTGCAGAAGCTTCCCGCTGCGAATCGGTAGTAAAGGTAAGTGGAACCCACCCCTGCATGGAGTTTCTTCTGAACGTCAGAAGCGTCCTCATGTATTCCAAATTGAGAGGGTTCAGTCTGCACATTATGGGCACTACAAAATGCTTGTTTTGATGCGCTATAATTAATCTAACAGACAGTAGAATTCCCACTTCCACAGTGGGAGTTTTGTTCTTTCTTACAGTTTATTATCTCTCAGTGCATTATCTCTGTCTATAAAACCAAACCTGCTTTTATGGCTTCTCAAGTGATCCCTACACCCCAAATCCTCTCCGTCTCTTAACTGCTGTTTGGGGTTAACTGTGGTGCTCTCTGAGCTTGGTGTTTTCTTGCAGATGTTTGTATTACCCATTACTAGGTGACATCATCATGGGATCAGTTGAAGTTGACCTAGTTTGGGTAATAAAAGCTCTGCAAGAAAATCACCAAGCTCAGAGAGCACCAAGGACCCCACAGGTCAACTCTGAGCTACAAATATCCTCTTCTATGCATTAAGTACAGCAGAGAATCACTCGTCTGGTTCTTTGTTTCAGCTGTGGCTGTTCCCCTTTTCTTCTTCCTTTTGTCCCTCTGTTGACTTTGGACCTTGCTGTTTCCATCTCTTAATCCAGGTGTCAGCAACCTGCGGCTCCGGAGCTGCATGCAGCTCTTTGGGCCCTCTGCTGTGGCTCCCTGTCAGGTGGTCCCACCACTGGCTGGCCCCGGCCCTCACCCTCCCCTCCCAGTCACTCCTCGCCTGGCCTGAGATGGTAAGGGTGACGGTGGGGGATGGGAGAAGCGGCCAGGGCAGAGACCGAGAGATACAGAGAGAGGGGGAGAGGAGGGGAGAGGAGGGGAGAGAGGGAGGGAGGGAGAGAGAGAGAAAGATGGCAAAAGGGTTTTTTGATTCCCGATGTTTTTTAACAACCGGTTCTCTGTCCTAATAACTGACTGGGTAGGCGTGGCTAGCGGGAGTCATGTGACTGGTGGAAGTGAGTGACATCGAGTTGGCCATGCCCACCCAGGTTTTGTGGCTCCCGGTGTTTCCTTTTCTGTGGGAAAATGCATCCAAACGGCTCTTTGAGTGTTTAAGATTGCAGACTCCTGTCTTAATCAAATGTCCTCTTCAGTTCTAGAGCTGAGATCACAATTCTTTTTTCAGGCCAGTTCCACAGCAAGTCTCCATCTGATCATTAACCCGATTGCTGCAGGCCAAGCTTGCTTTAATCTGGGTTTTTCTCAAATGTATATATCTTAAGATTTCCCCCCCACCCCACCCGTACTCTGCTGAAGAACCCTAACCCCACCAAGATAGGACATTCCTTCACGTATTTTGTTTTGAGAAGAATCTAGGAAGATTTGTAGGCTCTCTGCCATAACATCTATCTGTCTGTCTGTCTGTCTATATATCCATCAGCCTATGTCTCTGTCCATCCGTCTCTCTCTCCATCTCTATGAGTATGTCGATGTCGATGTCTCACCATCAACGCTGACACTAGCCAGAGCATTAAAAAACTCCAAGAAGCAGTGCAAGATTGGAAGATGTTGAGAGTCCTGGCCAGTGGTGGGTTGCCCCTGGTTCGCACCGGTTCCATAGAACCGGTAGTAAACCGGCGGGAGGCTCCGCCCACTGACCCCAATGTCATCAAAATGCTTCTGCACATTCGCTCTCTCTCGCGCGCAGCCCCGTTGCAAACCGGTAGTAAAAGTAAGTGGAACCCACCCCTGGGTCCTGGCCCATAGAACCACCAAAAGTTGGACTTGACTGAACGGATAACATCATCATCATCATCATCATCATCATCATCATCATCATCATCATCATCATCATGATGTCTATGTCTATATTTATCTCTTTCCAACCACCTATCCATCCACCCATCCATTCCTCCCTCCCTATTCTTTCTCTCCCTCTCTCCCTCTTTCCCTCTCTCTCCCCCTCCCTCTCTCTCTTGTAACTATAAGTGTAGATTTTCATGGTGCACATTTTTTAAATCAATCCGTCGACAGTACTGTAATTGCTCTAAAATACAAGTAAACATGGGCTGATGGAGCAGTCTTCCTTGAAGATCAAATTAAGAAATACATCCAAATAATGAGAAAAAGTTAATGGGGGATGAAGCTAAATTTGCCACTGTGACAGCAGTCTTCCACTAAACCTTACCCAAATCAAAACAAACCAAAATCCAACACCCAAATAATGAGACGGACAATCTCTCTCTGTTTCTCTCTTTCTCTCTCTTTCTCTCTTTCTCTCTCTATCTCTCTGTCTCTCCCTCTCTCCGTCTCTCTCTCTGTGTCTCTGTCTCTCTCTGTCTCTCTCTGTCTCTCTCTCTCTGTCTCTCTTTCTCTCTCTGTCTGTCTCTCTCTGTCTCTCTCTCTCTCTCTCTGTCTCTCTCTGTCTCTCTCTGTCTCTCTCTCTGTGTCTCTCTCTCTCTGTCTCTCCCTCTCTCCGTCTCTCTCTCTCTGTCTCTCTCTGTCTCTCTCTCTCTGTCTCTCTCTGTCTCTCTCTCTCTGTGTGTGTGTGTGTGAGAGAGAGAGAGAGAGAGAGAGAGAACGGGAGTAAAATATAATTTCACTGTACATTGGCTCTGCACCCAGCTTCTTGGATGTTCCTTGCTTCGTTTACATGCATAAGTGGCACCAATTTGGAGTGGTGGTTAAACATCAGGCTAGAAATTGGGTGACTGTGAGTTCTAGTTCCACCTTAGACATGAAGTCTGCTAGGTGACTTTGGACCAGTCCTAGGTGTCTCATCCAGGGAAGAGACAATGGCAAACCAGTTCTGAAAAATCTTGCCAAGAAAACTGCAGGAACCAGTTCAGGCAGGAGTCAACACTTACCCAAAAGTGCACAGTCACTCTCTCTCTCTCTCTCTCTCCCTCCTTCCCCCTCTCTCTCTCTCTCACACACACACGCATTTTCCTTTCTCTATCACATTGGAAAGAAGAGGAGGGGGTCAACCTATTCTCCAAAGCTCATGAAGGCAGAACAAGAAGAGAACAAGAAGAGGAGGGGGAAAGGGGACTGTTAGAATGCCCTCTAGTGAGGGCTTCTCTATTAGCACGCTGAGTGGGAGGGGCAGGTATGGCGGGAGCAGGGGGCCATATCATGTGGTGGGGGCACGTGCTCGCTATCTCCGAGCGATTGCGTGCCCCGGTCCCCTTAGCTCTTCCCGTTCCCCAGGCTGCTTAGAGTCTCAGCGCCCGAGTCTCCGACTGATGTTATGTAATGCCAGGTCCGTAGTAAATAAAGCCCCCCTCATTTGTGATCTTATTCAAGAGGGGGGAGCGGACCTGGCAGGTATCACGGAGACCTGGTTGGGCCATGAGGGGGGAGTTCCCCTCGTGGAGATGTGCCCATCAGGCTTCCATGCATTTCATCAGCCGAGAGCTCAGGGCAGGGGCGGGGGGGTGGCGGTCATTTTAAAAGAAGGTCTTGATCCGAGGGAGACCACTGTACCTCAGATAGCCGGATGTGAGTCCCTTTTTGTGAAGTGGGGTCGTGGGGTGCAGATGGGTCTGTTGATCACGTACCTGGCTCCCTGCCACGTGGCAGCGACCCTGCCCGAACTCCTCAATGTTATAGCCGAGGTGGCGGCTGATACCCCCAGACTTGTGGTCATGGGGGATTTCAACCTGCCATCCATCGGTGAGACATCTGAGGTAGCTCGGGAGTTCATGGCTTCCATGACGGCCATGGACCTGACCCAAGTAATTCACGGCCCTACTCATATGGGGGGACACACTCTGGACTTAGTTTTTATCTCTGGTCAGTGGTTGAGTGGCCTTGATATAGGGGATGTAGTTATTGAACCCTTGTCATGGTCTGACCACTCGCTCCTTCGACTTGACTTTCTGACCGCCGTACCCCGTCGCAGGGAGGCGGAACCGACCAGGTGGTTCCGCCCCAGGCGCCTGATGGACCCTGATAGGTTCCAGATGGAGCTTGGGCCATTTCCTGAGACTCTAGCTCATGACTCGGCTGACGACCTGGTGGCCGCCTGGGATAGGGCGGCTGCCGGGGCTTTGGACCGGGTCGTGCCTTTGCGGCCTCTGACCCGGCTCCGAACTCATTTAGCTCCTTGGTTTTCCGAGGAGCTGAGGGTGATGAAGCGCCGGAAAAGACGCCTAGAGAGCGGTTGGAGGGCCAGTCGTTCCGAGTCTGACTTGACACTGGTAAGGTCTCATATTAAGACCTACCTAGTGGCGATAAAAGCGGCGAAATCTAGCTATTTTGCCGCTCTTATTGCGTCATCAGATAACCGCCCAGCTTCCCTGTTTAGGGTGACCCGCTCCCTCCTCCATCTGGGAGCGCGGGAGGACCCCTTGCAGGGCCGAGCTGAGGATTTTGTACAGTATCTGGATGATAAAATAACTCAGATGCGGGAAGACTTGGCCGCCGACTGGGTTAGTTCAGACGAGATGACTGAGGCAGGCCTTGAGAGTGTTATCTGGGAGGAGTTCGATCCTGTGGCTCCCGAGGACGTGGACAGGATCTTGGGGCGGCTGAACGCAACCACATGTTTATTGGACCCGTGTCCCTCCTGGTTGGTGCTGGCTTCCCGGGAGGTTACACGAGGCTGGCTCCAGGGGATTATTAACGCTTCTTTGAGCGAGGGTGTCCTGCCGGCCGCCTTGAAAGAGGCGGTGGTGAGGCCTCTCCTCAAGAAGCCATCCCTGGACCCGGCTGTTTTGGCTAACTATCGTCCAGTCTCCAACCTTCGCTTTATTGCGAAGGTTGTTGAGAGTGTGGTGGCGCGACAGCTTCCCCAGTACCTGGATGAAGCTGTCTATCTGGATCCGCTCCAGTCCGGCTTCAGACCTGGGTACAGCACGGAAACGGCATTGGTCGCGTTGGTGGATGATCTCTGGAGAGCCCGGGATAGGGGTTCTTCCTCTATCCTGGTCCTATTAGACCTCTCAGCGGCTTTTGATACCATCGACCATGGTATCATGTTGCGCCGGCTGGAGGGACTGGGAGTGGGGGGCACCGTTTTGCGGTGGTTCTCCTCCTATCTCTCCGACCGGTCGCAATCCGTGTTGACAGGGGGGCAGCGGTCGACCCCAAGGCGCCTTGTTTGTGGGGTGCCGCAAGGGTCGGTCCTCTCGCCCCTCCTGTTCAACATTTATGTGAAGCCGCTGGGTGAGATCATCCGTGGTTTTGGGGTGGAGTTCCATCAGTACGCTGATGATACTCAGCTGTACATTTCCACCCCAGACCATCCCAATGATGCCTTGGAAGTGATGTCCCAGTGCCTGGAGGCCGTGCGGGTCTGGATGGGGAGAAACAGGCTTCGACTCAACCCTTCCAAGACCGAGTGGCTGTGGCTGCCGGCGTCCCGGTATAGCCAGCTGACGCCATCGCTGGTTATTGGGGGCGAATCATTGGCCCCCACGGAGAGGGCCCGCAACTTGGGTGTCCTCCTGGATGCGCGGCTGTCTTTAGAAGGGCATATGACAGCCGTGGCCAGGGGGGCTTTTTGTCAGGTTCGCCTGATACGCCAGTTGCGCCCCTTTCTGGACCGGGACTCCCTACGCACGGTCACTCAAGCACTCGTCACTTCTCGTCTGGACTATTGTAACGCTCTCTACATGGGGCTCCCCTTGGGGTACACCCGGAGGCTCCAACTGGTGCAGAATGCGGCTGCGCGGGGGATTATGGGAGCGACGGGGCGCTCCCATGTGACTCCTCTCCTGCGTGAGCTGCATTGGCTTCCGGTGGACTTCCGGGTGCGCTTCAAGGTGTTGGTGATCACCTTTAAAGCGCTCCATGGTTTAGGGCCAGGGTACTTACGGGACCGCCTTCTGCCACCAATAGCCTCCCACCGGCCGGTTCGCTCCCACAGAGAGGGCCTCCTCAGGGTGCCGTCGGCCAGACAATGCCGGCTGACGACCCCCAGGAGGAGAGCCTTCTCTGTGGTGGCACCTACCCTATGGAACAATCTACCCCCAGAGATACGAGTGATCTCCGACCTTCGGATTTTTCGTCGGGCCCTAAAAACTTATTTTTTCCAGTTAGCTGGTCTGTCTTGATTTTAGGGTTAGTTTTAAAATTTTAATATTGATTTTAAATTGACAAGTTTTAAATTATGGGCCAAATTTATAAATTATTTTAACTTTATTTTTTAACTGTGATGTTTTGTATAGATGTTTTTTATCTTGGCTGTTCACCGCCCTGAGTCCGAAAGGAGAAGGGCGGTATAGAAATTTGAATAAAGTAAAGTAAAGTAAAGAAGCAAAGGATGGAAACTAATCAAGGAGCGACCCAACCTAGAACTAAGGAGAAAATTTCCTGAAAGTCAAAGCAGTGGAACGACTTCCCTTCAGATGTTGTGAATGCTCCAACACTGGAAATTTTTAAGAAGAGATTGGACAACCAACCATTTGTCTGAAATGGTTTCCTGCCTGAGCAGAGGGTTGGATTAGGAGACCTCTAATATTAGAGACCTCTGTTATTGTGTTCTGGATGTTGCACCTCTTCTCTTGTTCACCTGCTGTCCTCTCTTCTCATGGACTTTCCCCCAGTTTGGGCAAGTAAGTAAGTAACACATCCCATTTCGACTCCAGCTGCAACAAAATGCACAATTCTACTAAAAAAACCCCAAAAAACCCAAACTGGCTTAAATGCAGGGTTGAAATGCAGCAGGTTCTGACAGGTTCTGGAGAACCGGTAGCGGAAATTTTGAGTAGTTCAGAGAACCGGCACATACCACCTCTGGCTGGCCCCAGAGTGGGGTGGGAATGGAGATTTTGCGATATCCTTCTCCCAGGAGTGGGGAGGGAATGGGGATTTTGCAGTATCCTTCCCCTGGAGTGGGGTGGGAATGGAGATTTTGCAATATCCTTCCCTTGCGACACCCACCAAGCCACACCACACCCACCAAGCCACGCCCACAGAACCGGTAGTAAAAAAATTTGGATTTCACCACTGCTTAAATGACATGATTTCTTTAAGAAACAGGACTGGTTTTGTTAAAAGGAAAGGAAAGGAAAAGGAAGGGAAGGGAAGGAAAAGGAAGGGAAGGGAAGGGAAGGGAAGGGAAGGGAAGGGAAGGAAAGGGAAGGGAAGGGAAGGGAAGGAAAGGAAAGGAGAAAGGAGGGGAGGGAAAGGAAAGGAAAGGAAAGGAAAGGAAAGGAAAGGAAAGGAAAGGAAAGGAAAGGAAAGGAAAGGAGGTGGGAGGAAGGAAGGAAGGAAAGGAGGTGGGTGGAAGGAAGGGGAGGAAAGGAAAGGAAAGGAAAGGAAAGGAAAGGAAAGGGAAGGGAAGGGAAGGGAAGGGAAGGGAAGGAAAGGGAAGGGAAGGAAAGGAAAGGAGAAAGGAGGGGAGGGGACGGGAGGGAAAGGAAAGGAAAGGAAAGGAAAGGAAAGGAAAGGAAAGGAAAGGAAAGGAAAGGAGGTGGGAGGAAGGAAGGAAGGAAAGGAGGTGGGTGGAAGGAAGGGGAGGAAAGGAAAGGAAAGGAAAGGAAAGGAAAGGAAAGGAAAGGAAAGGAAAGGAAAGGAAAGGAAAGGAAAGGAAAGGGCACTTCCTAACCAGAGAAACCACCTCATCGCTCATTGACCCCAAGGTTGAAAGTCAATTGTTAACTCAGAGAAGGTCCTGTTCAGGATGTACCTCCTACCAATGGCAAGTTGATGCTACTAATCAACATGCATTATTTTAAAAAGTTACAGGAGGAGCTGTTGGACTTAATGGGAAGAATCTCCCTGAAATACGAGCGGTAATAGCTTTGTAGCAGGAAAGCTGCCTTTAATATCACCCAGAGAACCGAAAAGTCTTGCAGCTTGAAATATTTATACTGTTGGGCTGAATTTTCCCCAGGGACCATTGCAAAATGCCAAAGATATACAGCCTTACTGGCTGGTGGTTCTTTCCCATCCTTAATTGCTATGATTTGAGGTGGAACATTTGTACGTCGAGGGAATTACCGTAACTGGAAGGAAAGGAAGACGAAGATCCTGTCCTGATGGGAATTTTATTCAGCTTTTACTGAACTATATTTAGCAAGATTCTTACGTTGGGATTATGAAGGTGCTTTAAAGACTCACTCTCCCTCCCGGCCCCAGCAAGTAAGATCAATGTTATCAGATTGTGATAAATGTTGCATACTTTTTGAGTGACGATTTCTGCATATTTAAACAATTGCATACAGAGATAAAAGGACTTTTTACGCGGTGGCCATGAAAGTAATCAAGGTATCAATTAGGAACTTACATGGTATAACTAATCAATCAATTTTATTAAATGAAACAGTCAATCAATTTTATTTATTGCATGAATACCTAATCGATCAATTTTATTTATTACATGGAATGGCTAATCAATCAATTTTATTTATTGCACCAAGTAACTAATCAATCAATTTTATTTATTGCACGGAGTAACCAATGAATCAATTTTATTTATTACATGGAATGGCTAATCAATCAATTTTATTTATTGCATGGAATGGCTAATCAATCAATTTTATTTATTAAATGGAATGACTAATCAATCAATTTTATTTATTGCACAGAGTAGCTAATCAATCAATTTTATTTATTACATGGAATGGCTAACCAATTTTATTTATTGCATGAATACCTAATCAATCAATTTTATTTATTACATGGAATGACTAATCAATCAATTTTATTTATTGTACGGAGTAGCTAATCAATTTTATTTATTACATGGAATGGCTAACCAATCAATTTTATTTATTGCATGAATACCTAATCAATCGATTTTATTTATTACATGGAATGTCTAATCAATCAATTTTATTTATTATGGCTTTTAGTCAGCAAACAAAACAGAAAAAGGCAAAAGAAATTAAAAGACATAAAACAGCTAAGCTCTTTGTATGTATGCAGCAATACATCTACGATCTTAAATCTTCCTATGGATTGATTCCCTGCCAAAGTCTTAGCACTAGATAACAAAACTTGGCAGTGATATAGGTTGTACAAAAAGGCTTTATCAGCAACCCGAAAATCAACACAGAAACTGTCTGATTGTCCAGGAAAGAGGAAAAAACTATACGAAATATTGATGTGATATTGTATAAACCTGCAATATAAGAAGTGTTATGGATTCTTCCTTTGGTGCGCCACAAGGGCAAAAACAATGAGGCACAGTGACTTTGAAATATCTACCTTTTTATTGTCTTCAAGAAGAGTATTTCAGCAAGTTCTAGTGAAAGTTCAAAGGTTTCTTGAATAGGTCAAGGAGTAAATATAGGGTGCCGTAACTTTTGTGACAAATCGTTTTTGAAAACCTACAAAAATTGCACAGCTGGTTTAAATTATACAGCAACTCAATTTCGAGTGATGGTTGGGCAAATCTGATTTTTAACCCGAGACCAACTAGATAGCACTGTTCCAATAAATTGAGGGGCTCCTAAAAAGATGAGAAGGTCAAACTATTTTCCAAAGTACGAAAAGGCAAGATGAGAAATGAGGGCTGGAAACTCACAAAGGGGAGAATCAACCTAGAACGAAGGAAAAATTTCCTGACAGTGAGAACAATCGATTAGTGGAACAACTTGCCTTCAAAAGTTGTGAGTGCTCCATCACTGGAGGCTTTCAAGAAGAGACTGGACAATCATTTGTTTGAAATCATATAAGGTCCCCTGCTTGAACAGTGGGTTGGACTAGAAGATCTCCGAAGTCCCTTCCAACTCTATTGTTCTACGTTCTAAGATTTATCTAAAATAATCGAAGATAAGCCACATGAAAGGAATTTTTGCATCAGGAACTTTTTCCAAGTACATTGGTATCAGAGGTGGGTTTCAGCAGGTTCTGACCAGTTCTGGAGAACCGGTAGCGGACATTTTGAGTAGTTCGGAGAACCGGTAGTAAAAATTCTGACTGGCTCCGCCCCCATCTATTCTCTGCCTCCCAAGTCCCAGCTGATCGGGAGGAAATGGGGATTTTGCAGTAACCTTCCCCTGGATTGGGGACGGAATGGAGATTTTACAGTATCTTTCCCCTGCCACGCCCACCAAGCCATGCCACGCCCACCAAACAACACCCACAGAACTGGTAGTAAATTTTTTTGAAACTGATTGGTATGTATTAGTGAAAACAGCCCAGTGTGTAGCTAATTGACTGCACTTTGCTTGTGTTTCATATATGTTTTAATTTTAGAGGCCATAGTAGTGCAGTGGTTAGAATGCAGTATTGCAGGCTAATTCTGCTTACTGCCAGCAGTTCCATTCTCAATGGCTCAAGGTTGACTCAGCCTTCCATCCTTCTGAGGTTGGTAAAATGAGGACCCAGATTGTTTGGAGCAATGGGCTGACTCTATAAACCGCTTAGAGAGGGCTGTAAACCACTATGAAGTTGTCAGGGTTCCAAGAAATGACCCCATTTTAAAACAGAACTCCGAGGCAGATTCTCAAAGAAGTTTTTTTTTTTTATTTTGGAGACATCATCTTGGCATCAACTGGTGGAAAGCCAACTCTGAGCTTTTCCAGGCTTTCCACCTCGATAAAAGTGAACGTTTCACTTTCTCCCAAAACAATAAATCACATTATCCAATCCAGGCGCTGGCTGGTTACCTGGCAACTCCTTCCTCTACTTCCAGCCAGCCAGCAGTTGGAATGTCCTTGACCTGGGAATGAACTAGTATCAACTTGCAAAGCTTTCAAGTTGACATGAGCAGGAGGGAGGGAGAACTAATGGAGCTGATTGATTTCCCTAACTGAAACTACATTCCACAGATGCTTCTTACCGCCATCAGCAGGAGAGTGTTGGGTTTCACAGCCAGCCAAAGTGGTTAATTGGAGAATGTGATGGCCAGGGAGGAGGGGAGAGACAGGGTCATAGGGGAACGTAAATCTACGTGGGATTAGTTCTAACTGCATCCGAATATTGCTGAAATGGCGCTCCTAATAAATGACTTTATTTCTTTTGAAGTTTGGCTCACGGCTCATGAATTAATTAGGGCATCTTTCAGAAACTTCACAACTAGTTTGTTTTAGTTATAAACACCCCCCATCACCACCCACCTCAGCTCCAAGCTTCCTCAAGCCCAAAGCAAAGTAAAAGAACCCCTAATAGAACTACAGAAAAGGAAAACTCCCACAGCCAGAGCAGCTTCGGGGTTGACAGAAGATATAGATATAAATCTAAGTTGCTATTGCTATTTTGTTCAGGGCAAGGTTAAAATTAAAAATAAAAAAATCCAAAAGAAGACAAAAAAAAAAAAAAAGGACAAACAACACAAAACAATCAAAACATTTTAAAAAGGTGCATCAGAAAACCCCACACTTCACATATACACATATTATTCCCCTCTAGTTGAATACCAATTAATACATTAGTGCAACATTAGTTCCCGCCCCTTGTGTAACAGGGCCTCTTTAAACGGCTAAATCTATTTGCAAATGATTATTGACCTGTCTTCTATATGCTATATTAATGACAAAGCAGTTAACAGGTAGAATAATAACACTAAAACAAAACAAAATCCAAGTTCCAAAACTCTCTTGTTAACAAACTGGGACTGTAATCCCCTCGTAGGAAGTTAACCACGGCATCGCATCTATCCTAAACCAGTGGTGGGTTTCAAATTTTTTTACTACCGGTTCTGTGGGTGGTGCTTGGTGGGTGTGGCATGGCCTGGTGGGCGTGGCAGGGGAAGGATACTGTAAAATCTCCATTCCCACCCCACTCCAGGGGAAGGATATTGCAAAATCCCCATTCCCTCCCCACTCCAGGGGAAAGTTACTGCAAAATCCCCATTTCCTTCCGATCAGCTGGGACGTGGGAGGCAGAGAATAGATGGGGGCGGGGCCAGTCGGAATTTTTACTACCGGTTCTCCGAACTACTCAAAATTTCCGCTACCGGTTCTCCAGAACTGGTCAGAACCTGCTGAAACCCACCTTTGTCCCAAACCATCCCTAAAGTTATAAATGATTCCTCCTGGATCAAATATCCACATTTGCTTCTTAATGCCATCTCTTTTCAAATTGCACTTTGGTGTTTCCATTGCTCAAGAGCTATTTTGGGTTTGTGGTGGTGGGTTCCATTCTGTTCTGTCCCCAACTCCACGCACACACACCAACAGACGTTCAGGAGTTAAAGACCAAACCAGCCGGCAAAATCCTTTTCCTTATAATAACGGAACTTGGCAACAACCTAGTGGCTGCCTGCCAAGAGTTTATTATTTACAAAGGGGAGAGATAACTTCTCCCCACTTCTGATACATCAAAGGAAAGCAGCTCAATAATTACAATCAAGTCCAGAGATAATCCAGTCTTAAAGCAAAAGTCCGGCAATGGAAAATGGCGTGGAAGCTTTCAGCTTTGTTTGTCACAAGGTTTGACTGGCCACCACGCTCCCTTTTATATCCTGTGGGGTGTGGTCCAGTGACTCAGCCTAATCTCGGGCATGCCCTTTCTTCTGTTGCGTGCGCTTATCTCTGCGACGCTGGCATGGGTCCAGCCAAGACTCATTACCCTCATCACTGTCCATCTGTGGCTGCGTGGACGTGCTTGGCCCTGGCCCTATCTCTTGCCCTTTGGTGGACACCGAAGGCATTGCCAGAGAGGAGGGTCCTGGAGAGGGAGGCCTTGCCAACTCCTCCCCTTCACTCTCGGAGTCCTCTCCTGACGATGACACAGCACATTCAGTAGTGGGATTCAAATCCCATTGCTATTGGTTCGCTTGTGGGCGTGATGCTTCTGTGCATGCGCAGAGATGTCCAGGTGGGTGGGGGTGGAGCCTCTCGCCGCCGCTACCTGTTCGCCTGATCCAGGGTGAACTGGTAGCAACCCACCACTGATTCCATTTCTAGGACTGGAGGTCTTTACTGAGAGTCAGATCATGGGATAAAGAAAGTACATGGCAGATATATAGTTCGGAGAGAGCGGATTGGCTGGGTATTTTGTCCTGGAAAAGCTGAGACCAGCAAGAACGGTGGTAGCCAAGGAAGCATTTCTACATTAGCAAATGTCAGCCAGTCCCTTAGTAGAGATAAAACACAGAGAAACGGAAAGCCAAGATTGGCCCAAGTAGAGCCAGAGATGCCATAAATGCTGGGGAGCTGCCGCTGGCAGACCGTGAAATGCTATTGCACGCTTGTCGTGTAGCTGAAGGTCATGGCAGCCACCGTTCTCCTCTGTGTGCATGAAATTAGGGGTCTCGTGAAGCCCTTCCCGTTGTTGAGTTGAATGGGGGTTGAGTACGAATTGAAGTGTGTGTGTGAGAGAGAGAGGGGGGGGAAGGAGAGGGAGAGGGAGAAGGAGGGAGAGAGAGAAAGAGAGAGAGTAGAGAGAGAGACAGTAGAGAGAAAATAGCTTAGAATGGCTTAGGCCCGGGGTACTTGCAGGACCATCTCCAGCCGCTCTCCCACCGTCCTGTGCGCTGTCACAGAGTCGGCCTCCTCAGGGTGCCGTCGGCCAAACAATGTCGGCTGACGGCCCCCAGGAGGAGAGCGTTCTCTGTGGGAGCCCCGACCTTCTGGAATGGATTGCCCACCGAGCTCAGGACAGCCCCCCAACCTTCTTTCCTTCCGTCGCGAGCTGAAGATGTGGCTCTTCCGTCAATTCAACTGATCTGTTTGGGGGTACACTATCATAATTTTAAACTGTTTTAATAGGGTTGCTGATTTTAATTTTATTTCATTGTGATTTGTATTGGAATTTGTCATTTTGTAAGCCGCCTTGAGTCCCCAGGGAGAAAGGCGGCATATAAATCGCAATAATAAATAAATAAATAAATAAATAAATAAATAAATAAATAAATAAATAAATAAATAAATAAATATGGATGGATGGATGGATGGATGGATGGATGGATGGAAAAAGTCAGGTAAATATATACACAGACATGATGATGATGATGATGATGATGATGATGACGATGATGATGATGATGATGTTATCCATTCAGTCAAGTCCAACTTTTGGTGGTTCTATGGACCAGGACTCAGAGCATTGTGGTTAGAGCACCAGTTTCGATGGACACAGGAAACTGGAGTTCAAATCCCAGCTGGTACCTACCTTACCAGTAGGGCTCATTGAATAAAGACCCCACTAACTGTTCACCTATCTCACCTATCTGCCTATCTCAAAACTGTGGTCTGAAAAATGGTTGCAGGAATTGGGTATGTCTAGTTTAATGAAAAGAAGGCTTAGGGGATGACACGATAGCAGTCTTCCAATATTAGAGGGGCTACCACAAAGAAGAGGGGGTCAATTTTCCAAAGCACCAGAAGGCAGGACAAGAAGCAATGGATGGAAACTAATCAAGGAGAGAAGCAACTAGGAATTAAGGAGAAACTTCTTAACAGTGGGAACAATCAACCGGTGGAAGAACTTGGCAGTGTTCTGGCTCCATTGCCTGAGCCTGGGCTATCGACAGATGCAGACTCTGAGAGTGAGGGGGAGGAGTTGGCAAGGCCTCCCTCTCCAGGACCCTCCTCTCTGGCAATGCCTCCGGAGGACACCAAAGGCCAAACGATAGGCTCAGAGCCAAGCACATCCCCACAGCCACAGGTGGACAGCGATGAAGAAGATAAGTGCTGGCTGGACCCTCGGCAGAGGCGCAGGGAGAAGCGTGCGCAGCAGAGGGGAAGGCGTGCCAGAGATTAGCTGAGTCACTGGACCACACCCCACAGGGTATAAATGTGGGTGTGGTGGCCGGTTCAGTTTGTGACGAGCAAAAACTGGAAATAACCCATGATCTCTGCGTTACTGGACTTTGCCTGCTTTATCGGACTGCATTTGGATTAATCCTTGTATTGTTGAAACTCTGCCTGTTTTATCGGAATGCTGGCAGTCTAATCTTTGTTTTGTGTGAGTAAAGTCTGAATTGGCAGCTAGCCACTGGGTTGCTGCCAGCTTTATCTTCAAAGTGTTTTGTCGTGTGGCTTATTAACTCCGGGCTGTCTATGGGGGTGCGTGTGTGGTACGGGGACAGAACAGGCTCCAGAAATTGTGGGTGCTCCAACACTGGAGGTTTTTAAGAAGAGACTGGACAGCCATTTGTCTGAAATAGTATAGGCTTTCCTGCTTGAGCAGGGGGTTGGACTAGAAGACCTCCAAGGTCCCTTCCAACTCTATTCTGTAACTGACAGATTCTTCAAAGGCACCACACAAGAGAGAAAAAGATGCATTGGTGGCATATTTCCAGTGGTCTTCCAGCAAGTTCTTCTCTCCTCTAATTTAGAGAAGATAAACTCACTACCAGCCATCATTCACCCAACTGGTGTACTGTATGATCTCCTTGCCAAACCTTTGTGTCTAGGTGGCATATACGTGTCACAAATACATAAATAAAACAAATAACCATGATAAACTTCCATCTGGGAGGAAGAATAAAAAAAAAAACACTGCTATAAATGTCACGCTTTGAAAAGAAACAGATCCATCTTCCCAAGTTGACAGCGGTGCGTGTCTTTCCGAAGGGACGAAAATATGGAAATAAAAACGAGGTGGTGAACCAGGGATGCTTGCAGCAATCCCTTAAACTGGAAAGGTCACCCTTTGGAGATGAATAAGGTTCCAGTAGCTCAGATTAGAGGGACACGGTGGCTCAGTGGCTAAGATGCTGAGCTTGTCGATCGAAAGGTCGGCAGTTCAGCGGTTCGAATCCCTAGTGCCGCGTAACGGGGTGAGCTCCCGTTACTTGTCCCAGCTTCTGCCAACCTAGCAGTTCGAAAGCACGTAAAAAATGCCAGTAGAAAAATAGGGACCACCTTTGGTGGGAAGGGAACAGCGTTCCGTGCATCTTTGGCGTTGAGTCATGCCGGCCACATGACCACGGAGACGTCTTCGGACAGTGCTGGCTCTTCGGCTTTGAAACGGAGATGAGCACCGCCCCCTAGAGTCGGGAATGACTAGCACATATGTGCGAGGGGAATCTTTACCTTACTAGCTCAGATTAACTTGCAAAGATGGGAGGTTTTTTTTTTGGATTGCAGGTGAAAAAAAGAGCCTAAAGAAGAAAGATTAGAAGTCTGATTGATTAAACAGATTTATGAATCAGCTATACATTATTTTCTTTGGTCTGCGTTTGCTAAATGTCTGGGCTTTTCAGACTCTTCACTCTAACCGTTTAATAATTACGCAACAATGTTGGGAAAAAAAAGATTTGGGGTGGGTATTACGATGACTAATCCTTCAAAACAGCACCCTGGGGATTCACTTTCTGCCATGAATTATATTGTCCTCCTGTCCCATTTGGTCAGGCAGGGAAGATGTAACAGAATAACAGAGTTGGAAGGGACCTTGGAGGTCTTCTAGTCCAACCCCCTGCTTAGACAGGAAACCCTACACCACTTCAGACAAACGGTTATCCAACCTCTTCTTAAAAACTTCCAGTGTTGGAGAATTCACAACTTCTGCAGGCAAGTTGTTCCACTGATTAATTGTTCTAACTGTAGGAAATTTCTCCTTAGTTCTAAATTGCTTCTCTCCTAGATTAGTTTCCATCCATTACTTCTTGTTCTGCCCTCAGGTGCTTTGGAGAATAGGTTGACTCCCTCTTCTTTGTGTTTTTATGCTTTTAGCTGTACACCACCAGAGTTATCCTGAGAGTGAGATGGGTGGTGTCTAAATTTGATAAATAAATAAAATATCTGGATTGCCGACCTAGATATTGGTGGGAGAAAAAGGGAGACTGAAGTCCCAGATTTTTTAGATTAACTGAAAATTAGACAGACCCAGAATCCAGATAAATTCAGATTCAGATAGTCTGCATACAAATAATAATTTAAAAAATCATTTAGGCATTATGTCTAACAGCTTAACCTTCCTATACTCTCCTTATATCAAAGCTGTCTGTTCAAACAGGAAGTCATTGTATACAGAAGAGCTCACATTTTGGATGCTGATTTAGAAATACAAGCCAGGAAATGCGTTTTGTTTAGGCTCCGTAGTCAGCTTTCAATTCCCAGAATCCCTAAGTGGCACTACTGAGTTAAAAATTGGAAGACAAGAGTATTATAACACAAAAATATACCGCCTCATAATATTACAATCCCATTCAGCTGGCGTTTGTTAGAGGAGATATTAGAATTTCATGAATCGTCAGCTTTGATTTGATCCATCTCACTTAAGGTTGGAAGAAACCTTGTAGATCAAAGAACAACTCTGAATAATTCTACTCCACCTTCTAGGTCAGGGGTCAGCAACCTGTGGCTCTGGAGCCGCATGTGGCTCTTTCATCCCTCTACTGCGGCTCCCTGTTGCTGGTCGGCTCCACAATTGATAGGGCTTTCGGTTAGGACAGGTGGAGGAAAAAGGATGCCTCGCTAGGAGGAGACTCTATGGTTGGGGAACGGGACTTCCGGTCAGCTTCAGAATTGAATGGGGGCTTCCAGTTAGGACCTTTGTGGCTCTTTGAGTGTTTAAGGTTGCCGACCCCTGTTCTAGGTAAAGTTATTTGAGGACAATTATCCTGTCTTCCAGAAGTCTCCTCCAGGCTACATTTCCTTAACACTTCTACAAATTCTTTATAACACTTTATAACTCTTTATCTTGTTGGTTGATTTCCTCTGGACATAGTCCACTTTTTTCCAATATCTTTTCTCACATACATGTGGCCCCACAATTAGATGTAACATTCTAGGTGATGTCGACCAATGAAGAATAAAAAGGAATTAGACTGATTCTGTTGAATCTGTGAGAAGTATTGATTTTTGTAATTGAATTGGGATGCTCACTTAAATTAATTCAATCTGATTGGAGGCTTCCGAAAAGATGTTGGAACTGAGAAAATTGAATTGTAAAGATTTTATCCAAATCAGTTCAGAAAGTTAAAATGAACCACACTTAATCCTTAAATCAATTTAGATTGTCAAATCCAATGGAATCAATCATCGGAATCAGTCAGGAGGTTATGGTTGCTTCATCCTTGGAGGTTTTTAAGAAGAGATTGGACAGACATTTATCTGGAATTATATAGGGTCTCCTGCTCGAGCAAGAAGTTGAACTAGAAGATCTCCAAGGTTCTGTTCTGTTGTTCTGTTCTGTTCCGTTCTATCCCGTCCCGTCCCGTCCCGTCCCGTCCCGTCCCGTCCCGTCCCGTCCCGTCCCGTCCCGTCCCGTCCCATCCCATCCTATTCTATTCTATTCTATTCTATTCTATTCTATTCTATTCTATTCTATTCTATTCTATTCTATTCTATTCTATTCTATTCTATTCCATTCCATTCCATTCCATTCCATTCCATTCCATTCCATATTATCTATTCTATTCTATTCTATTCTATTCTATTCTATTCTATTCTATTCTATTCTATTCTATTCTATTCTATTCTATTCCATCCCATCCCATCCCATCCCATCCCATCCCATCCCATCCCATCCCATATTCCATTCCATCCCATTCCATTCCATTCCATTCCATTCCATTCCATTCTATTCTATTCTATTCTATTCCATCCCATCCCATCCCATATTCTATTCCATTCCATTCCATTCCATTCCATTCCATTCCATTCCATTCCATTCTATTCTATTCTATTCTATTCTATTCTATTCTATTCTATTCTATTCTATTCTATTCCATTCCATTCCATTCCATTCCATTCCATTCCATTCCATTCCATTCTATTCTATTCTATTCTATTCTATTCCATCCCATCCCATCCCATATTCTATTCCATTCCATTCCATTCCATTCCATTCCATTCCATTCCATTCTATTCTATTCTATTCTATTCCATTCCATTCCATTCCATTCCATTCCATTCCATTCCAGCTGCACATTCCAAGCTTATATATTTATCACAAGCTTTTTTGATACCCATTTTAATGTCAATTAATGATCATACCTTATGGTGGCCAAGAAGAATATTTTAATGTATCCTCAGGATCAAATCACCCATTCATTTTTTGCTAATTTCATATCATCAGTGCCCTATGCACATTACTGTAATTAAGTCTTCAACTATGATAATTAGTAGCTACAACCTCTACAGCTTCTAGTATCCACTATTAGATAAAACGCTGCTTTATGTTGGGTTCAAAAGGTTTGAATGCAACATCAAGCCTGTGAACCAGGTGTGAAATCCAGCAGGTTCTGGAGAACCGGTAGCGGAAATTTTGAGTAGTTCGGAGAACCGGCAAATGTCACCTCTGGCTGGCTCCATAGTGGGGTGGGAATGGAAATTTTGCAATATCCTTCCCCCAGGACTGGGGAGGGAATGGGGATTTTGCAGTATCCTTCCTCTGGAGTGGGGTGGGAATGGAGATTTTGCAGTATCCTTCCTCTGGAGAGGAGTGGGAATGGAGATTTTGCAGTATCCGTCCCTGCCACGCCCAACAAGCCACACCACACCCACCAAGCCACGCCCACACAACTGATAGTAAAAAAATTTGGATTTCATCACTGCTGTGAACCTGTGCAGCAAAATCCCTTCTTGATCTATGATAATATAGTTGTAAGTTGTAGTGTTCAAGCCAATCAAATGAAATCACCATGTTTGATAAATCTTCGGGACCAGATTCATATCAAAACACAAAACCTTAATCCCCTTTATTAACAAAACATAATCTGATAGAAAAGAATATATTTGTAGCTCAGGGCTGAACTGTGGGTTCCTCGGTGCTCTCTGAGCTTGATGGTTTTCTTACAGACATTTCATTACCCAACTAGGTAACATCATCAGTGCTAGAAGGGAGTGGTATTTGTGGAGAGGAGGAGGAGGAGGAAGAGGAGGAGGAGAAGGACAGTGGGGGCCTTGGTGCTCTCTTGAGTTTGGTGGTTTTCTTGCAGTTTACCTAACTGGATAATGAAACATATGTAAGAAAACCACCAAACTTAGCTAGCACCAAGGACCCCACAAAAGAGCCTTGGTAGTACAGTGGTCTAAAGCACCCTGTTATTAAGACCAGCTGCCTGCAATTACTGCAGGTTCGAATCTCGCCAGGCTCAAGGTTGACTCAGCCTTCCATCCTTTCTAAGGTAGGTAAATTGAGGACCCAGTTTGTGGGGGCAATAAGCTGACTTTGTATAAATATACAGAAGGATGAAGGCTATTGCTTAGCGCACTGTAAGCCGCCCTGAGTCTCCGGAGAAGGGCGGCATATAAATCAAATTAAAAAAAAAAACCAGGTTGTGTTGACCCCACGATTCAAGGTGTTAGTCATCACCTTTAAAGCACTCCATGGCTTAGGACCTGGGTACCTACGAGACCGTCTTTTGCCACCAATAGCCTCCCACCGACCAGTTCGTTCTCACAGGGAGGGACAACTCAGGGTACCGTCAGTTAAATTATTCCGACTGGCGACTCCCAGGGGGAGGGCCTTCTCTGTGAGGGCTCCAACCCTTTGGAATGAACTGCCCAGGAGTGGGTTCTAATTTTTTTTACTACCGGTTCTGTGGGTGTGGCTTATTTTGTGGGTGTGGCTTGGAGGTCATGTGACTAGGTGGGCGTGGCTAGCTGGTCAGTCCTTTCTGGAAGGTCCTCGCACTTACGACCCGACTCATTTGTTTGCTTTTAACACTGATCAGCTGTAGGACGGCCTTTTGAAGCCCCGCGGCAAGAGTTAAACAGTTTTTTTCCCTCTAGTCATCAGCTGGGACTCAGGAGGCAGCAATAGATTGGGGGTGGGACCAAATAAAAGGTAAGAATAACGTGGGGGGGTGGGAGGGTGGGGGGGAGAACCGGTTCGGTGATGTCATATCGTCACCGCTACCGGCTCGGCCGAACCGGACCGAACCGGGAGGAACCCACCACTGGAACTGCCCCCTGAGATACGAAATATCCCTGATCTCCGTGCTTTCCGCCGTGCCCTCAAAACCCTGATGTTCCAACAGGCGGGGCTAAACATATGAACATGTGAATGTTTTTAAAAATGTTATCTAATTTTAGGTTCTATTTAATTGGGTCAAACTATGTTATAACAATAATTTTAATTAGCAATTTTATGATGTTTTGTGTATCTATATTTTTCTTGACTGTACACCGCCTTGAGTCCTACAGGAGAAAGGCGGTATAGAATATAATAAATAAATAAATAAATAAATAAATGAACAAACAAACAAACAAACAAACAAACAAACAAATAAAAACACAGTTCCTATGTCCATGTAGCATTCTATTGCTAAAATAAATGGTTTGATGTGATGAGTTGCTTCTTACAAGAAAGCAAGAAGCTCAGTTCCCAGAAACTGCCTAGCCTTATTTTAGCTGAGTCTAATGTGTTGTGGGAACATGACCTGAAATGAATGATTTTAAATTTTCAGGAGGGTACTGAACTCAGTTTTTTTTTTAAGGATGGTTCTTATAAAACGATCCAGCTTTCTACAACTTAGTGTATCGGAAAGAAGGCTCGATAAGAATCTTCCTGTAAATTCAAATGCAACCAAAGAAAAATTGGCCGCTTGTTAAAGCTGGGGAAGAAGGAAACCTGCAAACTGCTACTTATAGTATCCGTAACCCCGGAAACCCATAATCTGATGGGACTACGGTAACTTTATGAACTATCCTTATCAGTTCCAACTTTTAGGATAAGACGGTATCTTCCATTCCTTGGAGAACAAAGAATTAAAACTGCAGGAGTTAAAAATAGGTGAAGCGGGATTCTTAACACGAGACAGATTCTTCCTACAATTGCAGAACAAGGCAAGTTATTATTAGATGCAGGCGTTATATTGACTAATACTATGAATCCAATTAACCAAATTCTTCCCATGCTCTACAGTTTTGAAGAGGGAAGAATGGAAACTGCAATCACTTCCGTAAAAAGTGATTTTCACTTCTGTAAAAACTGCAATCGCTTCATTCTAGAAGAATGAAATATTTTGAGGAATATATATTTTTTTTTACAAAAATGCAGAATATTATATTTCCCTAAAGGGAGAAACGGAGAAATATGCTCCCACCATTCTTAATAGCCCTCAGCAGTTGTCAGCACTTAAAGAGATAAAGAGCTTATTGAGAACTAGATAGCTCTATTCATAAGCAAATACCCTCACTCAAGATCCAACACAGGGCAAAGCCATTAAGCCACAATAGAGTCCCTTGGGAGTTGGGCGGCATAGAAATGTGACTAAATAAATAAATAAATAAATAAATAAATAAATAAATAAATAAATAAATAAATAAATAGGAATTAACCTTTCAAACACAAGCCTCAACCCTCAGAAACTTCAACCAAACTTAGACAAACACCTAGGATTTGTACTTTTCCTATAGAGCCAGCTATGACCCTTACATGACCCCATGGGAGACTGACAACAGCCAATAGAATATATGTTCTTGCACAGGAACAGGAAGCTCAAGTGCAAAGCCCAAGATAATGCCTCCCCACCACCTCAACTCCATGTGGTCGGCTGCATCAGAACCACAAACACATGGGTCTGTTCAATGGACCCTCTTTCCAATCAGCCTCCAGCCTCCATTTTGTCTCCAATGCCTTTCTCCCGGTTTGAAACTGAACCAGATGGATATTTCTTCCCACACTTCTCAAACAGGGTTTCCCAGCCTTGGCAACTTTAAGGCGGGTGGACGTCAACTCCTGGAATTCTGGGAATTGAAGTCCACCCGCCTTAAAGATGTCAGATTGGGAAACTCTGCTATAAAATAAAGTTTCTGTGCTTAGAGCTCTTTGCTCATCCCAATCCTCACCAATCACTAATAGTGATTTCCAACAGATGAGCCATGTTTACTGAATATTAAGGATAGTTCAGAGCTGCCCATAGACATTTGAGGTGTTTGAAGGACTTGCCAAGTGGACTGAAGCTCAGATGGAAGAGGAAGAATTAGAAATTGCTGTCCATCTGTTCAACATCAATTGGTTTAAGATACCAGCAGCTTCGTTCTCTTGTTTACTCATCTCCTTGGCGATAATCTCAGAGGTGATAAAGAAAACCACCAACATGAAGAATTCTGTCAGGAAATTTCTCCTTAGTTCTATGTTGGATCTCTCCTTGATAAGCTTCATCTGTTACTTCTTGTCTTGCCCTCAGGTCCTCTGGAGAAAAGGTGAACTCCCTTTTCCCTGTAGCAGCCTCTCAAATATTGGAAGACGGCTATCATGTCACCCCTAGTCCTTCTCTTCAGTCCTTCAGTTCCTGCAACTGCTCATCGTACGTTTTAGCCTAATCATCTTTGTTGCTCTTTTCCACACTTTGTAGAGTCTCAACATCTTTTTTTATATCATGGTGACCAGAACCGGATGCAGTATTCCAAGAGTGGTCTTACCACCACTTCTGGCTAGATAGAAAGCTTTTCAGCAGGTAATTGATTTTTAGAAATGAGTGGAAAGTCTCTGTTCTGTCCCCAACCCCACGCACACACACCAACAGACGTTCAGGAGTTAAAGACCAAACCAGCTGGCAAAATCCTTTTCCTTATGATAACGGAACTTGGCAACAACCTAGTGGCTGCCTGCCAAGAGTTTATTATTTACAAAGAGGAGAGATAACTTCTCCCCACTTCTGATATATCAAAGGAAAGCAGCCCAATAATTACAATCAAGTCCAGAGATAATCCAGTCTTAAAGCAAAAGTCCGGCAGTGCAGAATGGCGTGGAAGCTTTCAGCTTTGTTCATCACAAGGTTTGACTGGCCACCACGCTCCCTTTTATATCATGTGGGGTGTGGTCCAGTGACTCAGCCTAATCTTGGGCACGCCTTTTCTTCTGTTGTGCGCGCTTATCTCTGCGATGCTGGCGTGGGTCCAGCCAAGACTCATTACCCTCATCACTGTCCATCTGTGGCTAGGTGGACATGCTTGGCCCTGGCCCTATCTCTTGCCCTTCGGTGGACACCGAAGGCATTGCCAGAGAGGAGGGTCCTGGAGAGGGAGGCCTTGCCAACTCCTCCCCTTCACTCTCGGAGTCCTCTCCTGATGATGACACAGGCTCCGGTAACGGAGCCACAACAGTCCCAAATGGAAATTAGAAGCACCTATGTCTGAGGTGAGGAACGCAGTGGCTCAGTGGCTAAGATGCTGAGCTTGTTGATCGAAAGGTCAGCAGTTCAGTGGTTCAAATCCCTAGTGACGCATAATGGGGTGAGCTCCCGTTGCTCGTCCCAGCTTCTGCCAAGCTAGCAGTTTGAAAGCATATAAAAAATGCAAGTAGAAAAATAGGGACCACCTTTGGTGGGAAGGTAACAGCGTTCCGTGCACCTTTGGCATTGAATCATGCCGGCCACATGACCATGGAGATGTCTTCGGACAGCGCTGGCTCTTCGGCTTTGAAACAGAGATGAGCACCGCCCCCTAGAGTTGGGAACGACTAGCACATATGTGCGAGGGGAACCTTTACCTTTACCTTATGTCTGAGGTGAAGGTTTGTTTTCCGAGCTTGTAGGTTGGTTTCTGGACATTTCGTTACAAAGGCCAGGTAACATCTTCAGCAGAGTTTAGGAAATGCCACTTTCAGTGTTCTTCTGTTTATAAGCGCTTCAGGTGTGGGTGTGACAAGTGAGGGTCTTGTGATGGGTCAGGTGTGAGTCATCAGAGTCGTCAGCCATACTACCACCCACCACGCTCATGAGTTCATCGAAGAATGGCACTCCACAAGCCATTCCATCAACAGACACATTGACCTACAACCGACCTACGAACCCCTCAGAATCCAAATCAACCACACAGCCAACCAGAGGCAGCACCGACCCCCAACCAACGCACACAAGTTCACCTCTCCATGACTCTCACCTGATGTAACCCCCTTATCACAAGACCCATCACAAGACTCACTTGTCAGGTTTCGATGCTATCTCAAAATAGAGGAATTTCCAAACTGCCGATCTTTAAGGAAATTTTCTCTTTATTGAGCATAGTGATCCGACCCTGGCTCTTGCATGGTCAGTACTGACCTTTGCCCCCCAATCCCTCCCTTTCCAATCCCCAATTCTCTGCGTCTCATTGGCTATCTTCCAAGCCACTTTCCTCATCCCTCCTCCGTCAGATCACAGGAATGTTCCCCTCCTCCCATCTCCGAGGAGAGAGAATCTTCAAAGGGATTAAGTAGGCAAAAGTTCAAGCTTCTCCTCTCCTAATATATATCAGTGCTGGGAGGCTGACATCACTGATGACTCACACCTGACCCATCACAAGACCCTCACGTGACACTCCCGCACCTGGAGCCCTTATAAACAGAAGAACACCGACACTGACATCCCTTAAACTCCACTGATGATGTTACCTAGACTGGTAATGAAATGTTCAGAAACCAACCCACAAGCTCAGAGAACGAACCTACACCCTGATCCTACACCAGTGGTGGGTTGCCCCCGGTTCGCACCAGTTCTATAGAACCGGTAGTAAAAGCAGCGGGAGGCAGGGGTGAAATGCTTCCGGTTCGGACCGGATCGCCTGATCCGGTTGCGATGGAGGTGGGTGGTTTGTAGAACCGGTAGCAAAAATCCCTGCGCTCCCCCACCCCATGCCCAGCTGAGCTGTGGGATCATCAGAGGCTGTTTTTTTTACTTTTAAAAGCATTTTTTCTACAACTTCTTCGGCTGAAAAAATGCTTTTAAAAGTAAAAAAAAAAAGCCTCTGATGATCGTGCGGCTCAGCTGGGATCGTCAAAGCCTCTGATGATCCCAGCTGAGTTGCCTGATCGGCAGAGGGTTTTTTTTTCTTTTAAATGCCTCTGACGATCCCAACTGAGTTGCCTGATTGGCAGAGGCTTTTTTTCTTTTAAATGCCTCTGATGATCCAAGCTGAGTTGCCTGATTGGCAGAGGCTTTTAAAAGAAAAAAAGCCTCTGCCGATCAGGCAACTCAGCTGGGATCGTCAGAGCCTTTTCAAAGCATTTTTTAACAATCTCTTCGCCAAAGAGGTTGCAGAAAAAATGTTTTTTTTTAAAAAAAATTGGCCATGCCCACCCAGTCACATTACCCCCCCCCCACCAAGCCACGCCCACAGAACCGGTAGTAACAAATTTTAGATTTCACCACTGGCGGGAGGCTCCGCCCACTGATCCCGACGTCATCAAAATCTGCATGCGCGCGGCCCCATTGCAAACCGGTAGTAAAGGTAAGTAGAACCCACCCCTGTCCTACTCCCAAGCTATAGATATTCACCACTATTATACATCTCTCTCTACCAATTCCTGATCCCCCCCCAAACGTTAGCTTAATTGTTATCCACCAGGATTTTGCAAGTCAGTATTTAAGCAGATGATCACAGACGTTAAAAGAGGGAGAAATCCTTGACTCACCTTCATGCAAGGATTGTCATGTTACCGGATACCACATAATTAGCAGGATTAAGTTTTCAGAAGTGGAGGGATCATAGCAAAAGCTGTAAGGGGTTTCTACAAGCTTGACTCCTAAGTCTTTTTCATCCCTTTTCTTCTTTCAACCCACTACGACAACTAAATTAAGTCGAAAGCAAGCCATTCCTTCCCCTGGGTGATTTCAGGCTTACCTACAGATTTACAGAATGCTCAAGTGTTTTTAATCCAGCGGATGCACCTGGATTAGATTTGTCAAGGGCAGGACTCAACCTCTCCTGCGACACCCAGTTTGGAAATCACAGGCTGTCGTGGCCTGGCCAAGGTTTATAAACTGTTATTGAGATTGAATTTGGAGAGTGAATATGGGAAGCATTGAAGGATCCAATGTGGATGTCTCTAAATATGAGCCAGCAGTGTGCGGCGGCTGTTGTGGCCCTGCCCTCTGAGCCTATCCCATCGGAGGAAAAAAGCTCCGAGCATGAGGAAGAGGAGTCAGCCAGGCCTCCCTCTCCAGGCCCCTCCCCTCTGGCACTGTCTCAGGAGCCGGCCGAGGGAGAGGAGATTAGCCGGGAGACAGGTGTCTCGGATGAGAGTGAGGGAGAGACGTCATTCCTGGATGCATGCCAACGAAGGCGTGATAAACGATTGCAGCAGCTCAGGAGGCGTGCTAGGGATTAGAACTGAGTCACTGGACCACACCCCAGAGACTATATAATAGAGGGTGGTGGCCAGTGATCCCTGTGACGAACAAAAATAAACCTTGGATAGTCACTAAAGCATCGTCCAAAACTGCTGAGAGGAATATTCTTTCTGTTGGACTCTCGTACGCTGAGTATATTATCTTTCTGTTTCTGTGGAAATAAAAGCACTTGGCAGACGGTGTGTATATCGCTGCCAAGTTGGAGATAAAGACCTCGGCTGGCTGTGTTTGTGTGTGTGTGTGGACGGAGACAGATCAGCGGCAGCCAAAAAAGCCAATGCAATCCTAAACTCCATTAACAGAGGGATACAGTCAAGATCAAGGGAGGTACTAATACCGCTCTATAAAAGCCTTAGTAAGACCAAAAAAAATAAATAAATAAAATTTGATTTTCACCGCTGGCCCAGCCGTCCCACAGGCCTTGAGTTTGACACCCATGTATTAGTCTATAAAAGTAAAAAAAAATTGAGGCTTAATATTACTATCTTATTGTACTGTGTTAAAGAGAGTCAGAAGCAGGGGTGCTATTCAGAATGTTCTGACAGGTTCTGGAGAACCGGTAGCGGAAATTTTGAGTAGTTCAGAGAACTACTCATAGAGTAGTTCATAGAGAGGGGCTCCTCCGGGTGCCGTCGGCCAAACAATGTCGACTGGCGGCTCCCAGGGGGAGAGCCTTCTCTGTGGGGGCACCTACTATCTGGAATGAGCTCCCCCCGGAGATACGGAGGATCCCGGATCTGAGCACCTTCCGCCGCGCTCTCAAGACCTTTTTATTCCATCAGGCTGGCCTGGCCTAATCTTCTCCCTCTTTTTAAACAATTTTAATATTTTAATTTTTAATATTTTTAATACTCAAAGTTTAAATTTGTTTTAAATTGATTGGGGTTTTAATCTGTCTGGGCCAAACTATTTAATTCGATTTTATCTCTGCTTTTTAAATTTTGTATGTATGTATTTTATTGTTGGCTGTTCACCGCCCTGAGTCCTTCAAGAGTAGGGCAGTATACAAATCAAATAAAAGTAAAAAGTAAAGTAAAAGTAAAGTAAAGTAACCAGCAAATACCACCTCTGGCTGGTCCCAGAGTAGAGTGGGTATGGAGATTTTGCAATATCCTTCCCCTGGAGTAGGGTGGGAATGGAGATTTTGCAGTATCCTTCCCCTGCCACGCCCACCAAGCCACACCACGTCCACAGAACCGGTAGTAAAAAAATTTGAATTCCACCACTGCTCAAAAAGCAATGTTTTTCTATTCTTTTTTGCCTCCACGTTTCTTCCTCTTCCCGTTTTCTTTCCCCTTTTTCCCACTGCTTTCACTTTCTTTTGTATTTCATACCTTCATAAACGTAATCAAATTATGATAAAAAGAAGTAAATCTCAGGGTGTATTATACCTTGTATGGAACGCACGTCAAACCTCATAAGATCTCAAACATAACCTCAACCTTGCCGGCTGTTTCCTCAACAGCTGTAACAGCGGTCAGCTTGCAGAGCTCGTAACAAACTTTCATTATGCGAAAGGTATCGTGTTCAACATGACCTGCAATTAGCCAGGTTAGACACCGGAGCAGGAAGTGTAAAATCTATGCTTCTGAGTAGTTCAGCCGGACAACATGATCTCAGTTTATAAATGATCTGGGGAGGGGGAAAAAAGTCCTAACGTTTGTGTTAATGCATCAAAGGCCTCACTGGCTTCCTGACCAGGTTGTTAATTAAAACAAAAATCAAGGAATTCCAAAAATTCCTTTATGGAAGACATGCACTGACAGATAAAAATGCACTTCTTTCAAATACTCAGTCTTTAAATGGCAGACATTTAACAGTAAATGAGACAGTGTAGGGCAGTGATGGCTAACCTTTTTGCTGTCGCGTGCCAAAAGCGGGGGGAGAGCGGGGGGATCATGTGTGTGCGTGCCCACACCCATAATTCAATGCCCAGCCGTGCCCCGCCCTCCCGTGTACATGCGCGTGCTCCCCCCACACTCCCCCTGCTTTTGGCACGTGATGGCACAGTGGCCCCGTTTTTCACTCTCCCCAGGCGCCAGAGGCTTTCTAGGAGCCTGGGGAGGGCAAAAACGGCCTTCCTCAACCTCCTTGGAGGCCCTCCAGAGGCCAGAAACAGCCCATTTCCCGACTTCCGGTGGGCCCGGAAGGCCTGAAAATCTGTTGGCCGGCGGGCACATGTGTGCTGGAACTGAGCTAGGACAACTCTCGTGTGCCCTCAGATATGGCTCCGCGTGCCACCTGTGGCACCCGTGCCATAGGTTCACCATCACAGGTGTAGGGCAAGGGTTGGCAACCATTTTGTTTTTTTATTAAACAAACCATAAAACATAAATCCATCTTCCATTACAATTTCAAACAGTGTGTCGGTAAGTTACAAATCTTTTGTGCTTCATCTCCATATTCATAATTTACTAGTTATTTAGTTTCTCATATTTTCAAACAAATAAACATCCTCATTTATCATTTATTTAACAATGGCTTTACCGCTTCATAGAAACTATTTTCCAGTATTATATTTATAACATTCATTTCATATTTCAAATTTCATTTCCATATTTTCTTATCTAGCCATAAGGGTCGGCAACCTTAAACAGAGCCAGTGTGTGGCTCCGTTGCCTGAGCCTGGGCTATCGACAGATGCAGACTCTGAGAGTGAGGAAGAGGAGTTGGCAAGGCCTCCCTCTCCAGGACCCTCCTCTCTGGCAATGCCTCCGGAGGACACTGAAGGCCAAACGATAGGCCCAGAGCCAATCACGTCCCCGCAGCCACAGGTGGACAGCGACAAAGGAGATAAGTGCTGGCTGGACCCTCGACAGAGGCGCAGGGAGAAGCGTGCGCAGCAGAGGGGAAGGCGTGCCAGAGATTAGCTGAGTCACTGGACCACACCCCACAGGGTATAAATGTGGGTGTGGTGGCTGGTTCAGTTTGTGACGAGCAAAAACTGGAAATACTCCATGATATCTGCTTTACTGGACTTTGCCTGCTTTATCGGACTGCCTTTGGATTAATCCTTGTATTGTTGAAACTCTGCCTGTTTTATCGGAATGCTTGCAGTCTAATCTTTGTTTTGTGTGAGTAAAGTCTGAATTGGCAGCTAGCCACTGGGTTGCTGCCAACTTTATCATCAAAGAGTTTTGTCGTGTGACTTATTAACTCCGGGCCATCTGTGGGTGTGTGTGCGTGGTACGGGGACAGAACAGCCATTTGGATCTGTTTCCCACAGAAAAGAAAACACCGGGAGCCACAAAACCTATTGAAAAGCTCAATAAATTGTGTGCCGGTGGGTTGCATATTGGTGGTTATGACACATATTTTGAGCAACAGGGAGCCGCAGCAGAGGGATGAAAGAGCCACATGCAGCTCCAGAGCAGCGGGTTGCCGACCCCTGGCGTTGCAAGTAAACGGTGCTAGTTATACAGCACATGGAACACCACTTCTGTGTGAGACAATGCAAATTTGGTAATCCATTCAAGACAGGATATTTTGAAACTCCCTGCAGCAAAGTCTCAACAAAGGCAGAAGGGTAGGATTAGAAGCAAGCCCCCTCACTCAAGATCCAAAACAAGACAAAAGCCATTAAGCCACAATAGGAATCTCCCAATACACTTTCAGAACACAAGGCCCTTCATTGCATCACCCCAGAGCAATCCAAACTTCAACCAAATTAGCTCAGACAAACACCTAGGATTTGTGTTCTGTCCCCCTTCCCCACACAGGCAAACACACAACCAGGCACGCCTGCCAAGATTTTATTAAGCAATCAGACTAGAAACCCTTGCAGATAAGAGTTTTGGCAGTAAACTGCGAAATGCCTGCCAAGTCAGTTTTCACTGACAGTCAGCAAGAGAGAGTTTATCCTCAGTCCGATTCAGTAGCAAAAAGTAATCCACAAAGCAATAGTTCGCCAAGGTCCAATCCAAATATGCACAAGCCAGATTTCAGGTAACGTGATGTGACTCTCAGGTTTTTAACTTTGACCATCACAAAGCCTGAAGAGCAATCACACCCACTTTTATTCCTTGTGGGGTGTGGCTTAGTGACTCAGCTCAATCTCTGGCCCTCCCACGCCTCTTTTGTTGCTGCGCACGCTTCTCCCTCCGACGCTGCCTGGGATCAAGCCAGGATTCATCATCCTCGCTCCCTATCTGTTGTTGTTCCGATATGCTTTCCTCCTGCCATATACCAGGCTGTTCCTCGTGGCCTTCGGATGGAACCTGAGGCATTGCCAGAGAGGAGGGTCCTGGAGAGGGAGGCCTTGTCAGTTCCTCCCCATCACCTTCTGAGACCTCTTCCTCTGTTAGGACAGGCTTGGGAGTTGGGGTCACAACAGATTTGCATCTCCTCTTTTGCCTATAGAATATGGGGTCATGTAACCCCTACATGACCCCATATTGGCTCTGACTACAGCCAATAAAATACATGCAGTGGTGGGGTTCAAATAATTTAACAACCGGTTCTCTGTCCTAATGACCGGATGGGTGGGTGTGGCCATAGTGGGTATGGCCAGGGGGTGTGACAGGCAGCACTCGGTCTCCTGCACCCCCCTGGAAGCAAAAACAGGCTGCACAGGGGATGTGCTGCCCCCCACCCCGTGCCCCATTTTGGGCCTAGTAGGCTTCACTGCAGCCTTCTGGGAACAAAAACGGGCCGCGCCCCCCACACCTCGTTTTGGGCCTAAGAGACCTCCCTGCACTTACCTGGGAGCCAAAATGGGTTGTGTTCCCCCCCTCTCCTCCTCTCTCCCCCTCCCTCCCTCCATCCCTTCCTTCTGTCTTCCCTTCCCTTTCTTCCCCTCCATACCCCTATCCTTCCTTCCTTCCTTCCTTCCTTCCTTCCTTCCTTCCTTCCTTCCTTCCTTCCTTTCCTTCCTTCCTTCCCCTCTATACTCCTTCCTTCCTTCCTTTCCCGCCCTTCCTTCTATCTTCCTCCCTCCCTCCCTTCCCCTTTCTTCCTTTCTTCCTTCTGTCTTCCCTTCCCTTTCTTCCCCTCCATACTCCCTTCCTCCCTCCCTCCCTCCCTCCCTCCCTTCCTTCCGTTTTCCTTTTCCTTTTCCTTCCTTCCTTCCTTCCTTCCTTCCTTCCTTCCTTCCTTCCTTCCTTCCTTCTTTCCAAATTGCCATGTTTTTTCCACTCCGAGGGAGAAACTGAACATCAGCTCTTTAACCAAAACCCTTCACACCGCATTTGGAACCAAATAAAGCATTAATATGTTCATCTCTGCAAAAATGTTCTTCTAACTGCTACCTTAGGCGTCCATTTAGCGGATTCTCCTAGTGCGAAGACATTGACATTGTTAAGGTTAATGGGCCAGTGATTAACAATAAGCGTTCCTAGATGAAACATTTCTTGAAAGCCTCATTGTTTCCACCTTGCTAGAAGAGGCTATGGAAGTCGTTGAACGTAGCTGGATGATGAACTTCAATTCAATCAATTTAATCAGATTAGAGCTGGATGGGACCTTGGAGGTCTTCTAGTCCAACCCCCTGCTCAAGCAGGAGACCCTATACCATTGCAGACAAATGGCTGTCCAGTCTCTTCTTAAAAGCCTCCAGTGATGGAGCAGCCACAACTTCAAAGTTGACTCAGCCTTCCATCCTTCCAAGGTTGGTAAAATGAGGAGCCAGATTGTTGGGGGGCAAGAGGCTGACTCTGTAAACTGCTTAGAGAGGGCTGGAAAGCACTGTAAAGCTGTATATAAGGCTAAGTGCTATTGCTATTTCTTTCTTTCTTTCTTTTTTCTTTCTTTCTTTCTTTCTTTCTTTCTTTCTTTCTTTCTTTCTTTCTTTCTTTCTTTCTTTCTTTCCTTTCTCTCTCTCTCTCTCTCTCCCTCCCTCCCTCCCTCCCTTCTTTCCTTCTTCCTTCCTTCCTTCCCTCCTTCCTTCCTTTCTCCCTCCCTCCCTCCCTTCCTTCTTTCCTTCCTTCCTTCCTTCCCTCCTTCCTTCCTTCCTTCCTTTCTCCCTCCCTCCCTCCCTTCCTTCTTTCCTTCCTTCCTTCCTTCCCTCCTTCCTTCCTTTCTCCCTCCCTCCCTCCCTTCCTTCTTTCCTTCCTTCCTTCCTTCCCACGATGTCACAGTGGTTAGAGTGCTGTACTGCAGGCTACTTCTGCTGCCTGCCGGCTGCCTGCAATTTGGCAGTTTGAATCTCACCAGGCTCAAGGTTGCCTCAGCCTTCTGTCCTTCCGAGGTGGGTAAAATGAGGACCCAGATTGTTGGGGGCAAGAGGCTGACTCTGGAAACTGCTTAGAGAGGGCTGTAAAAGCACTGTGAAGTGGTATATAAGCCTAAATGCTATTGCTAACGCTGTTCTGAAGGCAAGTTGTTCTCACTGTTAGGAGTAAGTTTCTCTTTAGTTCTAGGTTGCTTCTCTCCTTGATTAGTTTCCACCCATTGCTTCTTCTCCTGCCCTCAGGTGCTTTGGAGAATAGCTTGACTGCCTCTTCTTTGGGGCAGCCCCTGAGATATTGGAAGACTGCTATCATTTCATCCCTAGTCCTTCTTTTCTCTGGACTAGCCATACCCAATTCCTGCAACCGTTCTTCATATGTCTTAGTCTCTAGCTTTTAATCATCTTAGTTGCTCTTCTCTGCCATATTTCCAAAGTCTCACCATCTTTTTTTGTAATGTGATGACCAAAACTGGATGCAGTATTCCAGGTGTGGCCTTACGAAGGCTTTAGAAAGCGGTACTAGTATTGGGGACATGGTGGCTCAGTGCCTAAGACGCTGAGCTTGTCGATCAAAAGGTCGGCAGTTCAGCGGTTCGAATCCCTAGTGCCGCGTAATGGGGTGAGCTCCTGTTACTTGTCCCAGCTTCTGCCAACCTAGCAGTTTGAAAGCACGTAAAAAATGCCAGTAGAAAAATAGGGATCACCTTTGGTGGGAAGGTAAGAGCATTCCGTGCGCCTTTGGCGTTGAGTCATGCCGGCCACATGACCACGGAGACGTCTTCGGACAGCGCTGGCTCTTCGGCTTTGAAACGGAGATGAGCACTGCCCCCTAGAGTCGGGAACGACTAGCACATATGTGCGAGGGGAACCTTTACCTTTACCTTTTACTAGTAATTCACATGATCTTCCTTCCATGCCCCTATTTATAGAACCAAGGATTATATGATGTCACGTGATCTCTTTTTGCAACTTTCTGAAAAGCAAAGTCAACGGGGAAGCCCCATTCACTTAACAACTGTGTTACTCACTTAACAGCTGCAGTGATTGACTTAACAATTGTGTTACTCACTTAACAGCTGCAGTGATTTGCTTAATAAAAGCGGCAAGAAAAGTCGTAAAATGGGGCGAAACTCACTTCACAAATTTCTCACTTAGCAACGTAAAAATTTTGGGCTCCGTTGTGGTCGTAAGTCGAGGGCTACCTGTATTCCAAAGGTGGCAGTATACATTACCTTGAAAAAGTCCTTGTGTTTTTCTCTGGTATTCTACGTTAATGACACTATGTACATTTATAACAGAGAAATGTTAGATCCTAGATAACTTCCTTTCATATAATAATGACAATGTTCCAATATTTTATAAAACATGTCCCTACATAGTGAGCATTCTTAATCTAGTAATATAATCACGAGCTATTAAAATGAACGATTCCGCGCAGGAAAGTAAGGAAGGGAGAAATTAGATTCTCTACAGCCTTGAATGCCACAGGTAAATCCTCGACGTATGACTGCAATTGAGCCCAAAAGTTATGTTGTTAAGCGAGAGAGTTGTTAAGTGAATCACTGCAATTGTTAAGTTAGTAACCCGGTTGTTAAGTGAATCTGGCTTCCCCATTGACTTTGCTTGTCAGAAGGTCACTAAGGAGGATCATGTGATCCCGGGACACGGCAACAGTCATAAGTACATGCCAGTTGCCAAGCATCTGAATTTTGATCATGTAACCATGGGGATGCTGCAATGGCCGTATCTGTGAAACATAGTCATAAGTCCCTTTTTCAGTGCCGTTGTACTTTTGGTCACTAAACAAACTACGTGTATGTACTTAAACAAAATAATCCTATTCCACTGCTGGAATGGCCTGGAAATACAGAGCCTTGATAGTACAGTGGTCTAAGCACCCTGTTATTAACACCAGCTGCCTGCAATTTACTGCTGGTTCGAATCTCTCCAAGGCTCAAGGTTGACTCAGCCTTCCATCCTTTCTAAGGTAGGTGAAATGAGGACCCAGTTGTGGGGGCAATAAGCTGACTTTGTATAAATATACAAAAGTATGAAGGCTATTGCTTAACGCATTGTAAGCCGCCCTGAGTCTCCGGAGAAGGGCGGCATATAAATCAAATTAAAATAATAATAATAAAAAAAAAATAGCCCAGACCTTAACCCAATTGGAAATCTATGGAGTAAATAACTAAAGAAACTTGTTAGTCAGAAGCGACCCAGCAATAAAACCCAGTTAATAGAAGCCATCATTCAATCTTGGTTTCACATAATAACAGCTGCAGAACTCAAAGACTTGGTTCACTCCATGGGAAGACGTTATAAGGCCGTCATTCATGCTAAAGGTGACCCAACTAAGTCTTAACTGACACAGTGATAATTTTTGTATATCTCGTTTTTTCTATGGTGACCATTTTTGTCTATCTCGTTTTTTCCTACGTGTTTCCCTTTTCTTCTTTCTACTGTAACTGCTAATCTAATAGCCAATCCTTCCTAAAAGTTATTGCATTACATTCTTGATTAAATTATCTTTCCATTGATATATAATTTTATGGTACTACTCCAAAAAAAAAAAAAAAAAGAAAAAATTGGTGTTATTACCTAGTTTTAGAAAATACACTTTTCCCAAAAGGTTTCCACAATTTTGGCCACTACTGGGCGACCTCCAGGCTGCAAACTAGAAAGGACAATGACATGCCACTTCTGCATTTCGGTCAAAAAAAAAACATTCACCGATACATCAAGAGTAGATCTGACTTGAAAGATCGCATTTTAACCTTTCTTTTCTCTCCTTCCACCAGTGGTGGGTTCCTCCTGGTTTGGCCCGGTTCGGCCAAGCTGGTAGCAGTGATGATATGATGTCACCGAACCAGTTCTCTTTGTTCGGGAGCTGGGCCCTCCCGCCCCCCCCCGCATTATTCTTACCTTTTATTTGGCCCCGCCCCCAATCTATTCGTTGCCTCCCGAGTCCCAGCTGATCAGCTAGAAGGAAAAAAACTGTTTAAACTCTTGCCATGGGACTTCAAAGGGCTGCCCTACAGCTGATCAGTGTTAAAAGGCAGTGTGGTGGTAGACCAGTGTGCTCGAAAAACAAATGAGTAGACCGGTGCCTCCAAAAACAAATGGGTAGACCGGAACAGCTCTGCAAGCAGTTAAAAGCCTGGTAGACCAGTATTTCTGCTAAATCCTAAAGAATTGTCACATGACCATCAAACCACGCCCACAAAATAAGCCACGCCCACAGAACCAGTAGTAAAATATTTTAGAACCCACCTCTGCCTTCCACTTCAAATGTGGTAACATCACGGATCAAAAAATCTTTTAATTGGGGAATTTTATGGGTAAGGGGTTTTAAATTGGGGAAGCCAAAGATAAATTTAATTTCGTTTTTATAGTATTTTAATGTTTATATTGTATGTTTTTTTTAATTTTGGCTGTTCACCGCCCCGACTCCTTCGGGAGAGGGGGCGGTATATAAATTTAAAAAATAAATAAATGAAATAAATAAAACTTTGCAGGAGGAAAGAAATCAGAGTTGTGATTGTGTGTTTTGTATCTAACCGCTCTCCGATTGCCCACTAGACAACAGTAGGATCGAGGCAGTGACAACAGCAATTAGCCCAAATTTCTTGGAGTCCTTCTGTTTATATTACTGAGTCCATGGAATTCCTTAATAAAACAATGAATAACTAAAACACCCTTAATTATTAACCAGCAGTTCAATTAGCCACTTCCCTTAGGACATCATCATGAGCCTGTAAAAATTAACTGACTTTTAGGAAGGGAAGAATACAAATGATACACTAGGCCAGTGATGGCTAACTTTTTTCTCGTCGGGTGCCAAAAGCGCATGCATGCAAGTGCGACAGCACACACGCGTGCCGGCACCTATAATGCAATATGCAACCTCACCCGCGTATACACACGTGACCCTCCACGCTCCCCCCGCCCCTTTGCACTTGTATATAATATACATAAGATGTATATTATGTTTATTAAGATGTATATATATATAAGATGTATATATATACATCTTATATAATTATATATAAGATAATATTACATTTGGTTATTTTATTTTAATATTATACATAAATATATAATATATTTATATAATATATATTTATATATAATATATTTATATTTATATTTTGCTGATAAAGAAATAAAGGGAGACTAATATAGATCTATTTCAAGCTATTTAGCTCTTATCAGCTAGCCATGCCCTTACTCAGATTCGAACTTGTAAAGTTATGGCTAGCTGATGAGGGCTAAATAGCTTGAAATAGATCTATACTAGTCTCCCTTTATTTCTTTATCAGCGAAATATAAATTAGGTATAAAATGGTTTGTCATGAATGCGACTGCATTGGAGCTCTTGCCATGGGCAAAAGGGAAGCAGTATGCTCCCCCCACAAAAGGAAAGGCAAAAGGGAAGCAGGTTCGAATCTTACCAGGTTCAAGGTTGACTCAGCCTTCCATCCTTTCTAAGGTAGGTTAAATGAGGACCCAGTTTGTGGGGGCAATAAGCTGACTTTGTATAAATATACAAAAGTATGAAGGCTATTGCTTAACGCATTGTAAGCCGCCCTGAGTCTCCGGAGAAGGGCGGCATATAAATCAAATTAAAAAAAAAAAAAAATTGCAGCCAAAGCAAAAGAACGTGCGCATCTTTACCGGGTCTGCATCCTAAATGGCTATTTGAGGGATTTTATCCATCGATGTATTACACCCAGGGCCCGGCAGCCCATGGAGGGCGCATGCGGAACAACAACGTGGAGGGTGCTCCCATACATACAGGGGGTGTCCGAAACCGTGGCACGCATCCTTGCACCACATGGGGTTAAAGTGGCACACAGACCTGACCAAACACTGAGGAAGAGAGTAATGCGCCCGAAAGAAGCTTTGCCGAAGGAGGAGACTTCCTCAATAATCTATTGTATTAACTGCAGCAATTGCGCAGGTCATTACATAGGAGAAACATCAAAACGACTGAAAACGAGGGTGCATGAACACAAGCTAGTGGTCAGACGTAAGGAACAGCGCTCCCAGATTTGGATGCATATGGAGGAGCATGGTCACGAGTTCAACTTCCAAGAGACCGAAGTCGTTGCCCACGACGAAACAAAAGGAGGGCACCTCTTGAAAGAAGCCTGGTTCTCTAACAACAACTCCCTCAATAGACATATTGACATATCACCGGCATACCAAGCTTTACGGCACCAGGAAAGACTTAAGGAGGACCGATCACTAAGACTGAATGGAGATCGGGGACAAATCTCCTCCTTTAGGCATGGAGAGTGGCCCAATGAAGGTGTGATAAACCCTGATAGAGGGCAAGAGAGTGGGTTAGGGAAATAGCAGAATGAGGAAGATAGGGGGGGGGGGGTAAGGAAGAACAACACAGACCCATCACAAGATCATGGGTAAAACAAATGGGTTTAGAGAAGCAACGTGCGCGCCTAAAAGGGAAAAGCATAACAATGAGGGAGAGAGAACCGGGAGAAATACCTGCAAAGCAATGCCTGATAACCCTGGGTTATCCCCCAGGGAGAGAAAGAGGCAACACACAATGGGGAAGGAGGCAGGGGGAAGTGCATCATCATCGGTCAGCATGACTAAGGCAGAAAAAAAAGTTAATTACAGGGGGAAGGCAAGGGCGTGGGCCTGTTACACGCGCAATGACTAAATTGATCAGCATCACATAAAAGCAAGCAGCTCCTCAATGGGGATTTTACACTCTGACGAAGTCGGTAGGGGCCGACGAAAGCTTAGCACAAGTTTTAAAATAAAAAATTTTAAACTTTTAAACGTTCTGGAGATCAGGTTCCCAAGCTTCATTTTGGCTGTGACAGCCTCCTACAACCCTCTGCCAGTGAAAATGGAGTTGGGAGTGCCGCCTGCGGTCCTCACGAACTCCATTTTCATCTGCGACGGATCCATTTTTGCTGGTAGAGGCACTGTGGGCCAGTCCTTCACTGTTTCCAGGGCGACCCCATGGGCAAGATCTAAGCACTCCTCGGGCTGCATCCACACTCCGGGCCTTGAGTTTGACACCCCTGCCTTAGAAGCAGAAGAACACCAATGTTGACATCCCCTAAATTCTGTTGAATATGTTACCTAACCAGGTAACAAAACTTTCGGAAACCAATCCACAAGCTCGGAGAATGAACTTCCAACTTTATCCTACACCTGAGTGACAGATGTTCGCCACTATCGCAATATGGAAATCCTTGAATAGACTCCGCACAGGTACAACAAGATCCACTCTGAACAAATGGGGCTATCCGGTGGCTTCCGCCCTTTGCGATTGTGGTGACAACACAACAACACATTTGTATCCCCGCCCTTTGTGTCCTAATCAATATACACTAGAGGACTTCAGGGCCGCGTGACAAAATGCAATTAAAGTCGCTAGTTTCTGGGCAAGATCTGTTTAATTTGTACATATTTTAAGCTTGTATTTTATTTTTAAATGTTGTGTCATATGGTATGCCTTATTTTAATTGTGATGCTTCTGACATATAAACAAACAATCTTTATGAGTAACTCAAGGCAGTGAACATACATAATATTTCTCCCTCCCCCCCATTTTCTCCTCAACAACAACCCAGAGAGTGACTGGGACCGGCCCAATGTTGCCTTGTTGGCTTTTGTGTCTAAGGTGGGGCTAGAACTCACCATCCCCTGGTGATTGGCCCAAAGTCACTCAACCAGCTTTCATGCCTAAGGCAGTACTAGAACTCACAGCCCCTGGTGATTGGCCCAAACTCACCCAACCAGCTTTCATGACTAAGGCAGGACTAGAACTCACCGTCCCCTGGTGATTGGCCCAAACTCACTCAACCAGCTTTCATGCCTAAGGCAGTACTAGAACTCACAGCCCCTGGTGATTGGCCCAAACTCACCCAACCAGCTTTCATGACTAAGGCAGTACTAGAACTCACCGTCCCTGGTGATTGGCCCAAACTCACCCAACCAGCTTTCATGACTAAGGCAGTACTAGAACTCACAGTCCCCTGGTGATTGGCCCAAACTCACCCAACCAGCTTTCATGCCTAAGGCAGGACTAGAACTCACTGTCCCCTGGTGATTGGCCCAAACTCACCCAACCAGCTTTCATGCCTAAGGCAGGACTAGAACTCACCATCCCCTGGTGATTGGCCCAAACTCACCCAACCAGCTTTCATGCCTAAAGTAGGACTAGAACTCACAGCCCCTGGTGATTGGCCCAAACTCACCCAACCAGCTTTCATGCCTAAGGCAGGACTAGAACTCACCGTCCCCTGGTGATTGGCCCAAACTCACCCAACCAGCTTTCATGCCTAAAGTAGGACTAGAACTCACAGCCCCTGGTGATTGGCCCAAACTCACCCAACCAGCTTTCATGCCTAAGGCAGTACTAGAACTCACCGTCCCCTGGTGATTGGCCCAAACTCACCCAACCAGCTTTCATGCCTAAGGCAGTACTAGAACTCACCATCCCCTGGTGATTGGCCCAAAGTCACCCAACCAGTTTTCATGACTAAGATGGGAACTAGAATTCATTGTCTCCTGGTTTCTAGGCCAGCATTAGACAGAGAATTAGGAACTTCGAAGGATGAACACTGCTGAGTCACTATACGTTTGAAAATGCAGCCTGACATCTTTGAAAGATTTATTGTCTCTTTCTTATGAACTGTCACTTTCCAAGTTGACATGTACAAGTAACTCTTTGTCCTTTCCCTTATAACGCACAATGCAAGTTATTAACCGTTACGAGCTGTGGCACGACAAATGTTGCATGCCTGTCATTTTTCTGTCAGCTTTCATCGTGACAAAGATGGCACTCAAATTTAATCAGATCAAATCTACGTATATATCTCTCGAAATTTACTTCGCCATATCCGGAGAAGCAGAAAACTTACTTCTGCTTTCAATTTCTGTACCATATTTGTTTTAAAATGCCTGTCTCCTGGTAACTGTATTTTTTTTAAAAAAATTGGATTATAATGTCTATAACTATCCCAATTGTGGTAAGAAAGAAAACAATAAAAGACCATTATAGAGAAGCTAATAGGGTATGAGTAAACTGTAAAACAATGTATTATCTGCCAAGAAAATTGTATGCTTAAGAGATCATATGGTGCACAATCTCGAGATGTGCAAGGAACTAGTATTTCGATAACAGGAGGTTAAGAGATATTGAAAAAGATAATACACACATTTTCTCTCACCTCTCTCTCTCTCTCTCTCTCTCTCTCTCACACACACACACACACAGTTTTAACCTGAAAACTAAAATGACTTTTTGAGATCTAAGGAAAACATTATATTCTTCTCACAAACCACTTAAATAAATCAAAGGATGAATTTGTATAGTGAGAGAACATAACCCATATGGAATATATATATATTTCTTGGTATGTCATCCAAGGGACTGAAATTTTTATCCTGAAAGAATTAAAATTAATGGCACAGTGAAATTAGAATGGAATGGAATGGAAGGGAAGGGAAGGGAAGGGAAGGGAAGGGAAGAGAAGAGAAGAGAAGAGAAGAGAAGAGAAGAGAAGAGAAGAGAAGAGAAGAGAAGAGAAGAGAAGAGAAGAGAAGAGAAGAGAAGAGAAGAGAAGAGAAGAGAAGAGAAGAGAAGAGAAGAGAAGAGTTGGAAGGGACCTTGGAGGTCTTGTAGTCCAACCCCCTGCTTAGGCAGGAAACCCTATACCATTTCAGACAAATGGTTATCCAACATCTTCTTAAAAACTTCCAGTGTTGGAGCATTCACTACTTCTGGAGGCAAGTTGTTCCACTGATTAATTGTTCTAACTGTCAGGAAATTTCTCCTTAGTTCTAGGTTGCTTCTCTCCTTGATTAGTTTTCATCCGTTGCTTCTTGTCCTACCCTCAGGTGCTTTGGAGAATAGCTTGACTCCCTCTTCTTTGGGGCAGCCCCTGAGATATTGGAACACTGCTATCATGTCTCCCCTAGTCCTTCCTTTCATTAAACTAGACATACCCAGTTCCTGCCACCATTCTTCATATGTATTAGCCTCCAGTCCCCTAATCGTGTTTGTGGCTCTTCTCTGCACTCTTTCTAGAGTCTCCACATCTTTTTTTACATCGTGGCCACCAAAACTGGATGCCGTATTCCAAGTGTGGCCTCACCAAGGCATTATAAAGTGGCATTAACACTTCCCGTGATCTCGATTCTCTCCCTCTGTTTATGCAGCCTAGAACTGTGTTGGCATTTTTGGCAGCTGCTGCACACGGCTGGCTCATATCTAAATGGTTGTCCACTAGGACAATTAGTCATTTTTTCCTTCCATCTTGTCGTATTTTTTTTTAAAACTTTCTCAAGTCATGGCCCCTGTTTCCGCACACACAAACAGGTTAATTAACTCAACCAACACACTCCGACCAGGTTCATTTTAAAGGTTAATATTTTGCAGAAACCGCAAAGTCTGTTGCTGGTACTGCATCTCAATATGATTTCTTCTGCTTTTGCTGGCTGGTCAGAGGCATCGTTATTTCTTTTAACTGAAAGGTTAGGGTTTTGCCACAGAATGAAAATAGCAGATGGAATAAGGATGGAAGAGGGAATAAGAGGATAAATACGTATCCCGTGTCAAAAGCTACATTATATAGAAACCAAGGCTCTGCAAATGTGTTTTTTTTTCTTCCGCGTACTTATAAAAGCATAAAATCATAGAGTTGAATTTGACACGCAGTTCAGTGCTGGAATCCAAGTTATAGCAACCCCGAGAGATGGCATCCTGTGGTCTATTGGAGCACACCTAGTAAGGTTTAATCCACAATTTTTATGGGCCATTGGTTCCACTTTAGGACGCCTCCCTGCACTTACTTGGGAGCCAAAATGGGGCAGGTGGGGACTCCTGGAAGGGGTGGGGCAGGGCAGGTCGGGGCCCAAACCAGCCCGAACCAGCTGAATCCCATCACTGGATGTTTTTATTTATTTATTTATTTACTTCAAATTTATATACCGCCCTTCTCCCTAGGGACTCAGGGCGGTGTACAACCAAATAAAAACACATAATAAATACATTAAGAACAGATTAAGAGGAAATATCTCAATTTGGCCCAAAATTTAAAAAGACAAACAAATTTAAAATCATTTAAAAGGATTTGTTAGGCCAGCCCGGCTTGTTGGAAAAGGTAAGTTTTAAGGGCACGGCGGAAGGCACGGAGGTCTTGGATTCTCCTTATCTCTGGGGGCAACTGATTCCAGAGGGTGGGAGCCCCCACAGAGAAGGCCCTCCCCCTGGGGGTCACCAGCCTGCATTGCTTGGCTGATGGCACCCCGAGGAGGCCCTCTCTGTGGGAGCGCACGGGTCGATGGGAGGCCGTCGGTGGCAGAAGGCGGTCTCGAAGATAACTAGGTCCTATGCCATGTTACCTAGTTGGGCCATAAGACATTGCAAGAAAACAACCAAGCTCAGAGAGCACCTACAGTCCTCCTTTTCCTCCTCATCCTCCTCTTCCTCCTCCTCCTCAACCCTAACTCCTCCTAGCACTGATGATGTTACATAGCTGGCAAATGAAACATCTGCAAGAAAACCACCAAATTCAAAGAGCACCGAAGACCTCTCATGTCAACCCTGAGCTACATATACCGGTATTCTCTCTTTTTTTTTAATAAAACGTGACAGCTCTAATCAGACAATCAAAATTCCCCTTTTTTCCTTTATACTGTCATCATCAGGTGCTGAAAAATCAATCTTTTTGGAACTCTAGCTATTGGGCAATTTAGCTAAGAAAAACACACACACACACACACAAAAAGGGATGAATTGTATCGATGCAATGACTACCTTTATACTTTTTAATCTGGCCTTGAAGCTATATCTCTTTGTGACTTCCTTACAAGTTCACCCGGTTGATAAATTCCTCGCAAGTTGCTAGAACTCTTCAAACAGTGTGAAAAAATCTCAAAAATAAATATTTTTAATGCAACGCTGGGCGAGATACTATTGTTCCCCCCCCTTCCCCCCCACCCCCTCACTCACAAGGTTCAGCTCCAGAGAAAGTGTGAAGGCATCACAAACGGTGCAATTTATACAGTTAGAAAATCATAACAATCGCTGGGAGAGGAAAATGTTCACAGTTTTAAGACCATCTCAGCACAAACAGCCTGTTATGGAGTGAAGAAAAAGTACACTAACACTTGTTCAAATATTTAAGTGGTCCTTAGGGTGGGAAAAAAAATAAGAGATTTTTTTTTTTTTAATACATCATTTGCAAAGGAAAAGGACAAAGGAAACGAGGAGTGGAATTAAGGCTGACGTGAAGTGCAACTGAAAACATCGCACTGCAGTCTCTTATGGGCAATTCAGAAAGGAGTCGGTACAAAAAGTTTGGTAGTCTCTCCTTTTGATTCTCAAAGGTGGCAGGGACGAAAGTGGATGGAACAGAGGCCGTTTATTAGGAGCTGAAATTCATTCCAAGGTTCAGCATTGTTTCTCTTCTTGTAGCAGAGAGTGGAGAGCTTCTAATGTAGAGTAAAACGGGGCTAAACTAGGAATAGGGATACCCAGGCTTCAGTTTTCCCTTGGGGGAAAGACGATTTAGAATAGGATAGGATATATAAGAATGGAATGGAATAGAAAGGAATAGAATTGAATCGAATAGAAAATATGGAATGGAATGGAATAGAATAGAATATAAAATGGAGTGGAGTGGAGTGGAGTGGAGTGGAGTAGAGTAGAGTAGAGAATAAAATGGAATGGAATGGAATGGAATGGAATGGAATAGAATAGAATAGAATAGAATAGAATAGAATAGAATAGAATAGAATAGAATAGAATAGAAAATATGGAATGGAATGGAATGGAATGGAATGGAATAGAATAGAATAGAATAGAATAGAATAGAATAGAATAGAATAGAATAGAATAGAATAGAATCGGAATGGGAATGGGAATGGGAATGGGAATGGGAATGGGAATGGAATGGAATGGAATGGAATGGAATGGAATGGAATGGAATAGAATAGAATAGAATAGAATAGAATAGAATAGAATAGAATAGAATGGAATGGAATAAAATGGAACGGAACGGAACGGAATTGAATTGAATTGAATTGAAAATATGGAATGGAATGGAATAGAATAGAATAGAATAGAATAGAATAGGATAGGATAGGATAGGATAGGATAGGATAGGATAGGATAGGATAGGATAGGATAGGAATGGAATGGAATGGAATGGAATGGAATAGAATAAAATAGAATAGAATAGAATAGAATAGAATAGAATAGAATAGAAAATATGGAATGGAATGGAATACTTTATTTGGTCACAAGACACAAAAGGAATTTGTCTCTGGTGCAGAAGCTCTCAGTGTGCATGCAAATTAGTAGAATAATGATAATCAACATCATCATAATACCAATAAGAGAGGGAAGTAATAAGAGAAGAAAGTAATAAGGATTCCTGCCAGAGCTGATGAATTGTGGCAATGGGATCCTTGATGCTCTCTGAACTTGGTTGGTTTTTTGTTTGCAGACACTTCGTTACCTGCCTAAGCAACATCACCAACACTCCCTTCCAGCACTGATGCTATTACTTAGTTGGGTAATAAGATGTCTGCAAGAAAGCAACCAAGTTCAGAGCGCACCAAGGACCCCACCACTGTCATCTCAATTTTGTCTACCTCTCCCCAGCGATGCCTATGAATTCATTGCTCCTTTCGTCTTTTCAGTTAGGAGTTTCTACATTATAGGAATTTTGTAAAAAAAGGACTCAGATGAATTTATGTTGTCTAGCTAGAGATCCAGGCAAACTTGGGCAGAGTCATACAGCTGCTGAACTAAAATGCAAATTAGTAATTCCTTTTCCTTTCATTTCTGAACGGTGGCAATTAGTATAACGGTTCTACTGCCGAGGTCAACAACTTTGTGTCCTCCTAATACTCGGATTTCACTCCGTTCCAGACCTCGCTGGCACTGCCAACCTCAAGGGACTCTGCACATTTTCATTAATTATCTGGAGGGTATAATTTTGCCCCTGCTGTCTTATTTTCACGTTCAAACTGGGTCAGTTAGAAAAGTAGAAGCGACATCAGAATAACAAGAGACATTTCTTCCTTAGCATTCGCCCTTAGTTAGGTTGTCCATAAACAGCTTAATGGATTCTGAGAACCGGTAGTCAGTGTGAAAGCAGAAGTCATCCGGGATAACCAAGGTCTGTATTGTATGAATGTGGCCCTAAATGATGACTTCTTAATAGAAGGAAAGCAACGCCTTTGCTTCGTTTCTCTCCTTCAGCTGTAGTCTGACGGGGAAAATGAGAAGAAATAAAAACCTACTAAACTCTAGGCACCTAGACTGTCTTTCTTCCTCCTCCTCCTCCTCCTCCTCCTCCTCCTCCTCCTCCTCCTCCTCCTCCTCCGGGGTGGGCTTCAAAAATTTTAGCAAGGGGTTCTCTGCCTGGTTGCTGGGTGGGTGTGGCCTAGTCAGCCTTCTGCACCATGGTGGAAGGGGGGGCGTTTTTGCCCTCCCCAGGCTCTGGAGGCTTTTCTTGAGCCTTCGGGAGGGCAAAAACAGCCTCCCCAGGCTCCGGAGGCCCTCTGGAGGCCAGAAACAGGTCTGTTTTTTGCCCTCCTTGAGCTTCCTTGCGCGCCCTGCACTTACCTGCATCCAAAACGGGCCGCATGGGGACTCCTGGGAGGGGAGGGGTGGGTGGGGCCAGCCAGGAGTGGGATTTGAGGGTTCTCCGAACTGCACAGAATCTTAGCTAGAGGTTCTCCCGAACCCCTGCGAACCCCCAGGAGCCTGCCCCTGCTCCTCCTCCTCCTCCTCCCCCTCCCCCTCCATCTCCCTGAAAATCCCCCTCCCTTCTACCACTCATGATGCTACCTAGTTGGGTAATGAAACATCTGCAAGAAAACCACCAATCTCAGAGAGCCCCAAGCACCCCCACAGGTGGTATTGTTGTTGTCATCGTCGTTGTCCTCCTCCTCCTCTCCCTCCCCCTCCCCCTCCTCCTCCTATTCTTCCTCCTCCACCTCCCTGCAAACCCCCTTCCCTTCTAGCACTCATGTTACCTAGTTGGGTAATGAAACATCTGCAAAAAAACCACCAATCTCAGAGAGCCCCAAGTACCCCCACAGTCCTCCTCCTCCTCCTCCTCCTCCTCCTCCTCCTCCTCCTCTTTATTATCCTGCTTCCCAATGACTATGAAGGGAAGGCCTCTCAAAAATACACATTCAAATGGAGGAAATTGGGAAATAAAGGGGACCCAGTAGTCTGGAAACTCAGGGGAAAAGCCCAAATCGTTGAAGACAACAAATAGAAATCAATTTGATCCCACTCTAAGAAAACTGCATAGATGCAACCACGAGGTCACCGCAGTTGACTTCTGCTTGAAGAAGTCTTGACTTCAGTGGCCAATCATAAACTCATCCAGTCCAAAAGTAATGGGGCAACAATATGGGGACAATTTGGAGTAAACCTAGGCCTATAACTTTGTTGTATCTTACGATTATATTGTTTTATTTAGTATCGTGGTATGATTTATGTTGATTGCTTACAGTATTTAGTATCCTATGACTATCACTGTGTTATATCTTATGATTTATGATGAATGTATTTTTATGATGACTGTGATAATAATTTATCACTTATTGCTTGTATGTACATTGAGAGCTTATACACCGGAGACAAATTCCTTGTGTGTCCAATCACACTTGGCCAATAAAGAATCCCCATCCTTATCCCCAGTGGTAGGATTCAAGTAATTTAACAAACGGTTCTCTGCCCTAATGACCGGCTGGGTGAGCGTGACCATGGTGGGCATGGCCAGAGGGTGTGACAGGCAGCAGTAGGCCTCCTGCACTTACCTGGGGGACAAAATGGGACGCGTGGGGACTCCTGGAAGGGGAGGGGAGAGGTGGAGCCAGACAGCAATTTAACTATCGGTTCGCCTGAACTGGCCCGAACCGGCTGAATCCCACCACTACCTATCCCTATTCCATCCTATTCCCACCCCACCCCACCCCACCCCCCACTTCACTTCCCTCCACTCCAGTGGTGGGTTGCCCCCGGTTCAGTCCGGTTCTTGCAAACCAGTAGTAAAACTGGGGGGAAGCTCCACCCACGCACCCGGATGTCGTTAGAGATGATCTGCACATGCGCAGAAGCTTCTGTGCATGCACAGCTCGACGTGTGTGCGATCCTGTTGCAAACTGATAGTAAAGGTAAGTAGAACCCACCTCTGCTCTGCTCCGCTCTGCTCCACTCCACTCCATTCCATTCCATTCCATTCTATTTTTCTATTCCATATTCTATGAATAGCAGCCATTTCAGTTTCAGTGTAAAATGTGCCAAATTATCACCTAAGCTGCTGTGGGAATCATAGTTTTACTTTCTTTGAGGAGAAGGAATGATAATAAAACACTTTGCTCTCGTATGAACAGGGCTCTAATGTTTCCAAGGGAAGAGAAGATGACACTCCTACCATGACACTGTGCTGAAGTAGAGCAGCTTGTTCCAGGCAGTCCTTTTTCTCTTTCCAGATAATTAAAAGAAAAATCACCTCCCTTTTTTTTTGGAATGACTTCCATGCTAATCTTGCCCTTCTCCCCCTGTTTCCCTCCGCTCCTTTCTGAGGTCTCTCGTTTTCTAATTAGTTTTATCATTCAAGAAATGGTTGGGACACCTATCTACTGCTCCTCTTGTGATCTTTGATAAAATATCCCACAGGGCTCTGTTGAGCATAAGCTCGCTGCTTTACAGGGGAAGGTCAGTTTTCTTGTTCATTACAAGAAAACAAAAACCCAAAATGTCTCTCGGGGGGAGGACATGACTCACAAGCAAGACGAAAAAGAAAGCACGTTCCCCGTGGATAAGAGAAGAACAAAAGATGACTTCCCTGACATTTCAGTAAGGAGTCTGAGAAAGCGGGTAGGGAAATAGAAAATGAGGAGCACTGAAGGAAAAGGGAAATCTGAGACAGAAAAGATCTCAGATAGGAAATAACTCTACACAGCTGGAGTCTCGTTGTACCTGTGGAGAAGGAGAAAACCTTCATGCCACCTTTGCTACTCACCAATCTGAGCATCCCTGAACGTTGAACCCTAAACAATAAAACACAAGATTATTTGGGCCTTTCTATCTACCGTACTCTTCAGAGTATAAGACACACTTTTTCCCCCCTAAAAAAGGCTGGAAATGTCAGTGTATGTCAAATATGGCCATTTTTGGCTGCCTGAAACCCCACCCCGAATGTCACCTTTTTGCCAAAAACGGGCCCATGGGCACAGAGGGTTTGGGAGGCCTGCAAAGTGGTCCTGAGGACTGGGGAGGGCAAAAACCAGACACGCAGAGGGCAAAAACTTTTTTTTTCTTGTTTTCCTCTTTGAAATCTTGGTGCGTCTTCTACTCCGGTGCGTCGTATAATCCGTATAATATGGCATTTTAACATCTAGGCTGAAACTAAGATTTACAGAGTCAACATATTGCTCCCAACAATCTAGGTCCTCATTTTTACTGACCTCGGAAGAATGGAAGGCTGAGTCAACCTTGAGCCCAGTCAAGATCGAACTTCAGGCTCTAGGCAGTGGTCGCTCGCAATACTGCCTTCTAACCACTATGCTACCAGGGCTCCAGGATTTTTCTCCGTAGGAAATTGGCAAATGGTGGCAATTCAATCAAAAGTAAAGAGAAATCCCCCTCAAGAGACGGAAGTCCTTTAAACGCAAATAAGGTTCCCCAACACTGAACACATCACACAAAAAGGGCCGAAGATTATCCTAACCCGTAAGGTGAGAAAACTGCATTTCTGAAAGGCAAGAGAGAGAGGCTACAATTAAGTTCCAATTAAACTGATTGGTTGTTTATGCCTATGTTGAAGAATCTAGTCCATTAATTAAACAAAACAAATTACCCTTACACTAAAAATAAGAAAATTGCCTCAATAATATAGGACAGTGATGACTAACTTTTTTGTCATTGTGTGCTGAAAACGCGTGCATGCCGGCACCCATAATGCAATGTGTGCATGACGCCCCTGTCCCGCCCCCTGCGCATGCATGCCCCACCCACCACCTATGCATGGGCGACCCCCCTGTGCTCACCCCGCACATGTTCACACAACCTCGCTGCACCCTGTTTTGGGCCTAACAGGCCTCCCTGCAGCCTCCTGGGACCAAAAACGGACTGTGGGAGGGGGCGCCCCCATGCTCCCATTCTCCGTATAATCACGCACGAACCACCTCCATGCATGCACGCGTATCTCCTGTGTGTGCCCTGCCCTCCCCCCCCACGCATGTGCGGTAGAGACCCAAAAATCAGCTGTCCGGTGGGAGGTGCGCGCGCATGCACGGTGGAGCTGAGCTGGGGCAATGGCTTGCGTGTCCGCATAGAGGGCTCTGTGTGCCACCTGTGCCATAGGTTCGCCATCACGGATATAGGACTACCATATGTCGGTTGCAAAAATCTAGAACCACTAGATGGCAGCAGAGTCGGATCATTCCATCACTCTTTGCTGCCACCTGTTGGTCATTTGGATTTTTGTTACTCTAAAATGGCCTTTTCCTAGAACTACCATTAATTCTACTTGCAAGCGATTCCACAGCTTGTGAGAGGAAGGCTATTCTCTCTCTCTCTCTCTCTCTCTCTCTCTCTCTCTCTCTCTCTCTCTCTCTCTCTCTCTGAAATTGCTTCGGGCACAACGGGAAAAAAAACACTGACATGTGCATTTTCATACAAACAATATGCACACTTGTTTAGTCTCCATGCTTTTAATTGAACAATTCTTCAATTAAGTAGTGATTGAATTGCCTCAGGTTAGCAAATTTAGGATTGCAAAATGTAATTAACTAAAGGAAGTGCAATGATACATTCATTCTTCCCACTCCCAACTGTGCGTGGAATTAGGAATTAGACCCACTGTTCATCCGTTCAACTTCTTCTGACACTTTCATCATAACGAAGGTTAGGATAATTTATTTGTTTTTCCTTCAGCCAAAGAAATGACCCTACGAGTTGATGCTCTTTCTTCTGGCTTCCTTTATCTGGGCAACTAGACCAAAGTGATAAAAATGTAATCACATCCAATATAGCCAACACAACATCTGCTAAAACTAGATCTTCTTGAAAATAGCCCTGTAAAATATTCCTTTGTGCTACCAATAGAAGAGAAAATTTGTAGCTCAGGGTTGAATTGTGGAATCCTTGGTGCTCTCTGAGTTTGGTAGTTTCTTTACAGATGTCTCATCACCAAACTAAGTAACATGATCAGTGCTAATAGGGTGTGAGTTTTGTTCTCATTTTATATACTAATGGCTGGCCCCGTCAGTGATGCTGGGAGCCTTCTTGGTGGTTTCTTGATTAGGTTGTTATTTATTATTAGCTTCTTTGAGTTAGTAGTTCCTTGATTGGGATATTATTAGCTTCTTGAATGTTGGTCTAGTGCAGAGGTCTTCAAACTTGGCAGCTTGAAGACTTGTGGACTTCAACTCCCAGAATGCTCCAGCCAGCTGACTGGAGCATTCTGGGAGTTGAAGTCCACAAGTCTTCAAGCTGCCAAGTTTGAAGGCCTCTGGTCTAGTGTTAATCTTGGTATTAATCAAAGGTCATCCCTGGGTATTGAATAACAGACTAACCGAATAACAGAGTTGGAAAGGACTTTGGAGGCAGTGGTGAAATCCACATTTTTTTACTACCGGTTCTGTGGGCGTGGCTTAGTGGGCATGGTGTGGCTTGGTGGGCGTTGCTTGGTGGGCATGGCAGGGGAGGGATACTGCAAAATCCCCATTCCCTCCCCACTCTGGGGCCAGCCAGAGGTAGTATTTGTTGGTTCTCCGAACTGCTTAAAATTTCTGCTACCGGTTCTCCAGAACCTGTCAGAACCTGCTGGATTTCAACCCTGTTTGGAGGCCTTTTAGTCCAATCCCTTGCTCAGGCAGGGAACTCTGTTTCATTTCAGACAAATGGTTGTCCAATCTCTTCTTAAAAACCTCCAGTGTTGGAGCACCCACAATTTCCGAAGGCAAACTATTCCACTAGTTAATTGTTCTCACTGTTAGGAAGTTTAGTTTAGTTGCTTTTGATCTTGATTAGTTTCCATCTATTTTTTCTTCACTTGCCTTCTGGTACTTTGAAAGATAGCTTGAGCCCCTCTTCTTTGTGGCAGCCCCTCAAATATTGGGAGACTGCTATCATGTCACCCCTAGTCCTCCTTTTCATTAAACTAGACATACCCAATTCTTGCAACCGTTTGCAAGAGTTTCATTAAACTTTTGACTGGTAGGTAGAGGTTGTTTATCTCTATGTGCCTGTTGATGGCTGATTTGTTTGAGTGCCAGCTTCCAGGAATTTTGGTCTTGGTCTAGGATGCTGACACTTTCCTGGTTGATACTACGGTTAATTCTGTCCATGGGTTGTGAAATTACGTCATGTCTTCTGACTGCTAGTTGAGGTTCATGGATGCATTGTCTCTCCATTATCGTTGGCACTGTTCAATTACAGTTCTACAGTGGAAAAATATCTCCATCACTTCAGTGAAGTCCTTGAAATTTCGTCCTGCGTATGTCCACCATGTTTATTTTCCAAAACACATGCTTTGGCTCAGAGGTGAAATGTAAACTTTGTTACTACTGGTTCTGTGGGCGTGGCTTGGTGGGGGGGTGTAATGTGACTGGGTGGGCGTGGCCAACTTTTTTTAAAAAAAAACTTTTCAAAGCATTTTTTCTAATGCTTTGAAAAGCCTCTGCCGATCAGGCAGCTGAGATTGTCAGAGAGGCTTTTTTAAAAATACCTCTCTGCAGATCAGGCAACTCAGCTGGGATCGTCAGAGACTTTTTAAAGCATTTTTTTTTACCACCTCTTCGGCCAAGAGGTTGCAGAAAAAAAATGCTTTGAAAAGCCTCTGATGATCCCAGCTGAGCCGCGCAATCGTCAGAGGCTTTTTTTTTTTAACTTTTAAAAGCATTTTTTTGTCGGAAGAGGTTGTAGAAAAAATGCTTTTAAAAGTTAAAAAAAAAAAAGCCTCTGATGATCCTGCGGCTCAGCTGTGCATGGTGGGATGGGGGGGCACAGGGATTTTTGCTACTGGTTCTCCGAACCACCTGCCGCCATCACTTCCAGATCGGGCGATCCGGTCCGAACCGGGAGCATGTCACTCCTGCTTTGGCTGGCGTCTTCAGTGGTAGCATCTGCAGAAGAAAGAAGCATGGATAATTTATTTATTTATTTTAATTTGATTTATATGCCGCCCTTCTCCGGAGACTCAGGGCAGCTTACAAGGCGTTAAGCAATAGCCTTCATCCTTTTGTATATTTATACAAAGTCAGCTTATTGCCCCCACAAACTGGGTCCTCAATTTACCTACCTTAGAAAGGATGGAAGGCTGAGTCAACCTTGAGCCTGGCGAGATTCGAACCTGCAGTAATTGCAGGCAGCTGTTCTTAATAACAGGGTGCTTTAGACCACTGTACTACCAAGGCTCAAGGATAATATGGCTGTGGTTGTTTTTATACCACAGCAAGCGAGGATAGAAAGTGTAAGAAGAGATGATTAGCTGCAGCAGCAACATGTGTGAAAACCAAGGAGGCAAAGCTAGATGTTCAGTAGGCCGCTGGTTGCCACAGCAACTTCTCTCCGATTCCTACAATGCCTCTCCATTTTGAAGAGAGAAAACGCACACACAGAGACGGACTCCTCCTAAATCGAGTCATGGATTTACAGAACAAGGGGTGAAATGCAGATACGGTCCAATTTTGACCTCCTATTCCCCCATCTTCCAAATTCATGCAAGCGATGAACTTTCTTCTCCAAGAATGCGTGGTGTTGCCTACAGAAAGATCCACCCCAAACTGCATTCTATATATTTTTTTTTTTAAAAAAATTGCTTATCCAAAGTATGCAAGCGTATCCGTTTGAGGAAAACGTGCGTGGAATGGCACACAATAAGCGAACATCCCAGCAAATGCCAAAGAGTAGGTGTATTTATTAAGCGAAATGGCGTATTTATAATTTAATCATGCATATGTTCAAATGAGGGCCTTGGAGTCTTCCTGTGACTCTCTCTCTCCAGAAAAGAGCTTGCAAATTAAATTTTGAGCATGAAGGGGATGACGGGGAGAGAGAGAGTGAGAGAGGGCAGGTGAGAACAGTGAAGACAAGGTCAATAACGGTTAAATGTTTGCTAATGCAGTTTAAGCAGAAGTTCAGATGATTCAGACAGCAGGTCAATGTTTTTTTTTTTTCGTCCAGCGGTGGAGCAAGAAAAGTTCTTGTCTTGGACCTATATTATTTTACCTCATTTATGAAAGCTGCCTTGGTTGCCCATTTGCTTCTGGGTGCAACTTAAGGTGCTGGTTGTCACCTTCAAATCATTTCATGGCTTGGGAACCAGGTGATCTGAGGGACCGTCTCTTGCTGGTCACATCTACCCGACCCCCAGAGTGGAGAGGCAAGGAATGTTGCAGGCCCCATCCCCCAAAGAGGTATATCTGGTGGGACCCAGAAGAAGGGCATTCTCCATCCATGGTGGTTCCTTCCAGTGATGGCTTTCAAATTTTTTTACTACCAGTTCTGTGGGTGTGGCTTGGTGGGCGTGGCATGGCTTGGTGGGCGTGGCTTGGTGGGCGTGGCAGGGGAAGGATATTGTAAAATCTCCATTCCCTCCCCACTCCAGGGGAAGGTGACTGCAAAATCCTCATTTCTTCCCGATCAGCTGGGACTCGAGAGGCAGAGAAGAGATGGGGGTGGGGCCAGTCAGAGGTGGTATTTACCGGTTTTCCAAACTACTTTCCGCTACCGGTTCGCCAGAACTGGTCAGAACCTGCTGAAAACCACCTCTGAATGGAGCCCATTAAATGGCTGATATGAGTGTGTGTTGTCACAAGGGGGTAGGTGTGGAGGGGTTATTATTTTATTATTATTTTTATTTTGTATTATTTTTATTCCTGTTACATTGTGTTTTTATTTTCTGAAAGCCACCTAGAGTCGCCATGAGGGAGGAGGCGGTTATATAAAATTAACTAACTAATTAACTAACTAACCAACTAAACAAATAAAAATTTAGATGGTCTCCCAACTCACTCTCTTGTTGCTTGTATCTTTATGATTTACATGGTTTACATTTAGTTTCCTAGTATGACTTTGATTGCTTATTTAGTATCCTACGACTATCACTAAGTGTTGCATCTTATGATTCTTGATGAATGTATTTTTATGTACACTGAGAGCAAATGTACCAAAGACAAATTCCTTGTGTGTCCAATCACACTTGGCCAATAAAAATTCTGTTCTGTTCTCTCATTGACTGCAAGCGGCTTACGAAAATTAAACCATGATACAAAACCCAATAATCCCCACCCCCACACCATTAGCAACAACAATCAAACCAGCCACATAATGGGCTCCATATTACTCTGAGGTCCCCAGACCCATTGGCAGAAAAAGGTCTTCATGAACTTGTGAAAGAGTGTCAAAGTGGGGACCAATCCTACCTTTGCAAGGATGATGTTCTACAGGGAAGGAGCCACCACAGAGAAGGCCCTTCTTCTTGATCCCGTTAGGTGGACCTCCTGGGAGAGAGGATCCCAAGCATTCCCTGTCTCCTTGGTCGGTTGGGTAGACATGACTGAGAAAAGAAGTGTTGTGGCTCCGTTATCTGAGCCTGTGTCATTGGCAGGAGAGGACTCCGAGAGTGAAGGAGAGGAGTTGGCAAGCCCTCCCTCTCCAGGACCCTCCTCTCTGGCAATGCCTTCAGTGTCCGCTGAAGGTCAAGAGATAGGGCCGGGGCCAAGCACGTCCACGCAGCCACAGATGGACAGTGATGAGTGTAATGAGTCTTGGCTGGATCCACGCCAGCGTCACAGAGATAAGCGCGCGCAACAGAAGAAAAGGCGTGCCCGAGATTAGGCTGAGTCACTGGACCACACCCCACAGGATATAAAAGGGAGCGTGGTGGCCAGTCAAACCTTGTGACGAACAAAGCTGAAAGCTTCCACGCCATTCTGCATTGCCGGACTTTTGGCTATAGACTTTGCTGGATTATCTCTGGACTTGATTGACTCCGTAATTTTTGAGCTGTTTCTTTTGATGTATCAGAAATGGGGAGAAGTTATCTCTCCTCTTTGTAAATAATAAACTCTTGGCAGGCAGCCACTAGGTTGTTGCCAAGTTCCGTTATCATAAGGCAAAGGATTTTGCCGGCTGGTTTGGTCTTTAACTCTTGAACGTCTGTTGGTGTGTGTGCGTGTGGTTGGGGACAGAACAAGAAGGTCCTTCGAATAACCTGTTCCCAGGTCATGTAGGGTTTTGAAGGGGACAACCAACATCTTGAATTGGACCTGGAAGTAAATCACCAGCCAATGCAGTTCCCGAAAGAGGTATGTGCATGTCTCAGCTTGCACAAAACCATCTGGATTGCCACATTTTGAACCAATTGAAGTTTCTGGATACTTTTCAAGGGTAGACCCATGAAGAGTGGATTGCAGTAGTCCATTTCTAACAGTTCATATTTAATAGTTCCAGGAGTGGACCAGCCTTCAATTATGTGGCAGACCATGTTCTGCAGCAGATTTATGTGGAGGTGGTAACAAATGGGGAAAACATTTCTGCGATACTATTTTAAGGATATTCAGATACCTCCGTGACGAGGCTGTGTGCATTCTTCATTATGAACGTGATTAAAAATGTTGCCTATAGGAGAAGAAGCCTGATGGATCATCTTGTGACATGTGAAGGTAATTGGTATTTAAAAGCAAAGAGCTTCTGGAAGTTTTAAAAAAAATGTTTAGTAGATAAGCAACTGGTCATTCTCTTCTCTTGTCCCAGATAGAAAGTCCATACAGAGAGTGGTAAGGACAACAGAGAAGATTATAGGAAGAAGACAGTGTTCGTGTGCCTTTGGCTATAGCCATGCTGGCCACACGACTACGGAAATTGTCTTCAGACAATGCTAAGTCCCTCAGCCAAGAAACGGAGAGGAGCACCGTGCCTTAAAGTTGGGCATGACTGGACAGGGAAATCTTTACCTTTTAAATGCTTTAATATTCCTCTTATGAAGAGAGAAAGCATTTTAAATAATTTCCTATTAGGTAAGAATATCTGGAGTGAAACCTCACTCCTTCCTTGATTAAATATGATTTAGAGAGGGGAGGTTGCTAGGAGGATCCCATTTCAAGTATCTAATTAGAAAAGAGGTTGGCAAAATGAACATACTCCAGAGTTAATCGAGAGATAGCAAGTGAGTGCTGAGTCAGACTTTGCAATCCACACGCTCCTTTGATGCATATAAAATGGCTACTTGCAACTCTTGTTAATTTTCTTTTTTTAAAAATTGCAAAGGCAGTAGAAAAATTATACCTTCCTCAATATTTCATGTTTTTTAATCTATGTTTTATGACAACAACTCAGTAGACTGATAAAGTCCTTCAGGAAATACAGTTTTGTCTACAGATAGTCCTTGACTTTCAACAGTTCCTTTGGTGACCATCTGAAGTTACATTGACACTGAAAAACTGACTTATGACCATTTACAACCATTGCCGCATCCCCATGTTCACATTATCAAAATTCAGACACCGACTCATATAGATAGATAGATAGATAGATAGATAGATAGATAGATAGATAGATAGATAGATAGATAGATAGAAGGTAGGTAGGTAGGTGGATGGATGGATGGATGGATGGTAGGTAGATAGGTAGATAAATTGAAGATGGAAAGTAGGTAGGTAGGTGGGTGGGTGGGTGGATGGATGGTAGGTAGGTAGGTAGGTAGGTAGATGGATAAATAGATAGATGGTAGGTAGGTAGGTAGGTAGGTGGGTGGGTGGGTGGGTGGATGGAAGGTAGGTAGGTAAGTAGATAGATAGATAGATAGATAGATAGATAGATAGATAGATAGATAGATAGAAGGTAGGTAGGTAAGTAGGTGGATGGATGAATGGATGGATGGTAGGTAGATAGGTAGATAAATAGATGGAAAGTAGGTAGGTAGGTGGGTGGGTTGGTGAATGGATGGTAGGTAGGTAGGTAGGTAGGTAGATAGATAGATAGATAGATAGATAATGGATGAGATGATAGGTAGGTAGGTAGGTAGGTAGGTAGGTAGGTAGGTAGATAGATAGATAGATAGATAGATAGATAGATAGATAGATAGATGATAGATGGAAGGTAGGTAAGTAGGTGGATGGATGGATGGTAGATAAATAGATGGAACGTAGGTAGGTAAGTAGGTGGGTGGATGGATGGATGGTAGGTAGATAGATAGATAGATAGATAGATGGAAGGTAGGTAGGTAAGTAGGTGGATGGATGGATGGATGGTAGGTAGATAGATAGATAGATAGATGGAAGGTAGGTAGGTAAGTAGGTGGATGGATGGATGGATGGTAGGTAGATAGATAGATAAATAGATGGAAGGTAGGTAGGTGGGTGGGTGGGTGGGTGGGTGGTAGGTAGGTAGGTAGGTAGGTAGATAGATAGATAGATAGATAGATAGATAGATAGATAGATAGATAGATAGATAGATACAGTAGACAGACAGACAGGGAGATAGATAATGGATGGATAGGTAAGTAGGTAGATGGGTAGACACAGAGACAGAAACGGAGAACATCCTGAGAAGGCTTCTAACAGAACTTCTTTGAAACATCGTAGCTTCTTGCTATATCCATGACTTTCCTCTTATCGATATTTTGGACCGTATAGGTATCCATCTTCCCTGCTCCTGGGCATATTTGCCTCTTTCCTTTCTCCCAGAATCCCCTAATCATAACTTGATCTCTTGTCATTTTGTTTGTCTCCTGCTGTTTAAAAAACTTTTTAAAAAAATCTGTCAGCTTCTGCTGTAAAAAAGGACCTAGGGGGGAAAAAAAACAACCCAGTGATGTTACAGGCTTCTAGGAAAATGATGGTCCTTCCCTTCATTTTAAAATTTCTGGAGCAACTTCGTGGGTCTGTTGACTTGCTCCATTTTACAGACCTGAAACCGGTAAGATAAACCAAAAGCTATTCGGTAAGCATTAAATATTACATAAAGAAACTGACTTCCTTTTTCATAGGCCCTTGAGCTGAAGACTCTGAAAAGGATTGTATTAAATAATAATAATTTAAAAAAAAAACCCTATTGAAATCCGTGTTTGGTTGCCAAAATAAAAAGGACAGCACTTTTAAATATAAAAGAGAAGGTAAGAGCCCTTCACACATAATATATTATGGATAAAGATAATGCAGCCTATTCTCTTCACCTCCTCCTTCTTACACAATGGGTGAAACTGGGGGTGATTTTGTGCTTCCCAAATGCTCTAAACCCAACTTTATCTTGTCCAATTTGGGAGCTACCATAAGCAGAACCTTCCCTGTTCATTTTTATTCATTTAATAAACACATTTATACGGCTGTCCAGCTCACACAGAGGGTGCACAACATAAAAAGCCACATCCCACTACTTTCATGGAAGCAACAAAACATTAAAATCATATCTATCTATCTATCTATCTATCTATCTATCTATCTATCTATCTATCTACCTATCTACCTACCTACCTACCTATCTTTATAATAATAATATATAACTTTATTGTCATTGTAAGTATATACACAGTATACCCATGCAATGAAATTCACTTAACACCCAAAGACCAGGTCCAACACACAGAACAATCCCCAAACACACTCCCACCCACCACAAATTCCCCACCCCTAAACCACCCAAACATCCACACAACAGACCAAGTAATGCTGACCAACAGCTCATTATTATTAACACAGTTGCCTGCAATTTACTGCTGGTTCGAATCTCGCCAAGGCTCAAGGTTGACTCAGCCTTCCATCCTTTCTAAGGTAGGTGAAATGAGGACCCAGTTTGTGGGGGCAATAAGCTGACTTTGTATAAATATACAAAAGGATGAAGGCTATTGCTTAGCGCATTGTAAGCCGCCCTCAGTCTCCGGAGAAGGGCGGCATATAAATCAAATTTAAAAAAAAAAATGATGGTGGCCCTTTAGTTCATTGTGGAGTGCAATTATAGCTCTGGGATAAAAACTATTCAGAAGACGTGCGGTCCGAGTTTTAATCGTTCTGTATCTTCTGCCAAGAAGGCAACAGTCCAAAAAGATTGTAAGCAGGATGGGAAGAGTCTCTGAGAATGTTATGCAACTTCCTCAAACAGCGAGATTCGAAGATGTCGTCCAGGGCTGGTAGCTGGAGCCCGATGATATTCTGGGCAGTTTTCATGATTCTCTGTAGAGCTTTTTTGTCTGCTACAGAGCTGCTCTCATACCCTGCAAGATTGCCGTATGTCAGGACACTCTCAATGGTGCTGCGATAGGACAGAAGTAGATGCTGAGATAGATTTATCTTCCTGAGCATTCTCAGGAAGTACAGCTATCTATCTATCATCTATCTATCTATCTATCTATCTATCTATCTATCTATCTATCTATCTGTCTGTCTGTCTGTCTGTCTGTCTGTCTGTCTGTCTGTCTATCTATCTATCTATCTATCTATCTATCTATCTATCTATCTATCATCTATCTATCTATCTATCTATCTATCTATCTATCTATCTATCTATCATCTATCTATCTATCTATCTATCTATCTATCTATCTATCTATCTATCTATCTATCTATCTATCATCAGATTAATATGGCCACCCAGTTGGAGACATCAATGAAACATACTGAACAGTACAGTTGCCTACAATTCGGAAGAATTAAGAGGAGGAGGAGGAGGAGGAGGAGGAGGAGGAGGAGGAGGAGGAGGAGGAGGAGGAGGAGGAGGAGGACTGTGGGGTCCTTGGTGCTCTCTGAGCTTGGTTGTTTCCTTGCAGATGTCTCATGACCCAACTAGGTAACTTCATCAGTGTTAGAAGAGAGAGGAGTTTGTGAGGAGGAGAACTAGCAGGAGGAGGAGGAGGAGGAGAAGAAGGAGAAATTTTTGAATTTCATATAACGACATAACTAAAATCCATACAAAAGTAAAGGGAAGAATGATTCCTGCAGTGATTTTCTTGGGGAAAAAAAATCAGATTTCCTGAATGACACTAACAATTAATTTCATTGAAAAACAGCTCATGCTTCACAGGTGATTACTCCTGGCAATCTCCTGCTGCAGACAGGGATGGGTGTAAAATTAGTTGATTGAGTCCCTCCCCCCTTCTCTTCAGCCAATCAGCAACTTGAGAATATAGGCATAAACTGATCTGCATAGCAGATATTGACAGATTAGAGACGTTTGTGATGTGGCTTGCAATGCTGAGCCAAAAGTCGCACAAAATGAGTATGCTTAAAACACACACACCGAAATATACTGATTAAGAGACTCAAACACAACATGTAATTAAAAAAAAAAAATCAGGAAACCTGAACTCCTAATGAGCCTAGCCGAAGACACCCTATGGCAACATACATTTTGAATGACCCCCTAGGAAAATATTTATTTCTAAGGAGTATCTCAACTGGACCTGCAGTTCTTACATTAGATTTTTTTAAAAATCTCTCTTCTTGAAGTTTGATATGTTTTTCCCCATCTTCTTCTGGAACTGGACAGTGAAATGAGGGTTTGATGGGGAATATATATATTCCCCATCAAACCCTCATTTCACTGTCCAGTTCCAGAAGAAGATGGGGAAAAACATATCAAAATTCAAAATATATATATTGCAAAATCTCCATTCCCACCCCACTCTGGGGCCAGCCAGAGGTGGTATTTGCCGGTTCTCCAAACTACTCAAAATTTCCGCTACCAGTTCGTCAGATCCTGTTGGATTTCACCCCTGGTTTGATCTCCTCATCTTTGTAGGAGCTCTTCAAATATTGGAAGACTGCTATCATGTCCCCGCCAGTCCTTCTTCTCATTAGACTAGACATACCCAATTCCTGGAACCCTTCTTCATATGTTTTAGTCTCCAGCCCCCTAATCATTCTTGTTGCTCTTCTCTGCATTCTTTCCTGAGACTCAACTTCCTTTTTTATATTGTGGTGATCAAAACGGATGCGGTATTCCAAGTGTGGTCTTACCAAGGCATTACAGAGTGGTATTAACACTTCATATGATCTTGATTCTGTCTTGCAATGAATTTTTTCTTCTGTCTTGCAGCGAAATTTTTCCATGAAATCTGTCTTGCAGTGAATTTTTTTTAATAGAACGGAGATAGTTGTCCACCTTATATATATATATATATTTAATTTGATTTATATGCCGCCCTTCTCCGGAGACTCAGGGCGGCTTATAATGCGTTAAGCAATAGCCTTCATCCTTTTGTATATTTATACAAAGTCAGCTTATTGCCCCCACAACTGGGTCCTCAATTTACCTACTTTCGAAAGGATGGAAGGCTGAGTCAACCTTGAGCCTTGGCGAGATTCGAACCTGCAGTAATTGCAGGCAGCTGGTCTTAATAACCAGCTTAATAACAGGGTGCCTTAAACCCCTGTACTACCAAGGCTCTTGGTATATTGTTGGATTACTGTTCTAAAATAACAAGCCAAATCACGTTTTAATCTGACCCTGCAGCATAACCTATCACCCTGTTTCTCAGCCTCATTAAGATGTATGTCCCAGAATTCCACAAATGCTGGCTGGGGAATTCTGGGAGTTGAAGTCCACACATCTTAAAATCGCTGAGTGTACAGAAACACTGACCTATTAAAACAAGTGTGCTCAATGCAGTTGGTTACTGATGTACGATGTTCTCCTTTCTCTGTTATTATTTCTACCTTTTAAATGGTTTTATAATTGGATTCTCCGAACAGGCTAAAACTTTGATCAATACAGATTACTGTAGCAACGTGGGTGTATTTTGTGTAAAATATGTTTTTAAAACATGCAGAATTACTCTGAATTGACACTCATGGGTTAGCTAGCAAAAAAAATGCAGTAGGCAAGGAGAGAAAACATCTACCGTATTTTTCGGAGTATAAGACGCACCTACCTTTTTTGGTGAGGAAAACAAGAAAAAGAAATCTGCATCTGCCTCCCAGCAATTTTACCTCGTTGCAGCAAACAGCCTGCTTTACTTTCATTTTCGTTTTCAGCATAGCTTGATTAGCACAAGAAAAAAAAAATCTGCTCACAGCAATTCACCTCCTTGCAGCAAGCAGCAGAAGCCCCGCTAATTAGGCTGTGCTGAAGCTGAAATGAGCTGTTTCTTCTTGCTGCTTGCTGCAAGGAAGTAAACTGCTGGGAGGCAGAAGCCAAAGGGTGGGGGCCAGTGGGTGGGCAGGGCTACATTCGGTGTATAAGACGCACCTAAATTTTCACCCCCTTTTAGGGGGGGAGAAAGGTGCATCTTATACTCCGAAAAATACGGTAATTCTACCAATAGATGCTTATTTGATCATGTTTGACCAAACATGCTCTGTTTTTTTCTACTTTTTCCAAATGTCTGTCTGCATATTTATTTCTTCCCCCCAATTTCTGCCTGATACCCAGGAAATACCCCCCAAAACAAGCATGCATATTGTAAAAGGACTGTGATCTTCTTGTTCGATTTCTGCGGAAGTCGCAGAGTTCACTTAAAATTTATCATCTCCCTTTATCAGGCACAATATCGATGAACTTAAAGCAGTCACGGGCTCCATCAATTAATGCCCAAAACCAATATATCCAGGACTAGACACTTGATAATTCCTGCCTTCCCCCCGTCCCCCCACCCATCATTATTAAACCACTTTTCTTCAAAGCATAAAGGAAGTTGGCAACTTAGAAAGAGAAATCATAACCCCTTTACAGGACTGATGAGCTATTGAGAAGAGAGGGAGGGAAAAAGAGAGAGCGGAAAGTGGCAGATTTTAAATCACAGTTATGTTGGAGAGAATTTACGGGAAGTAAGACGAGTCAAAAGAACATAGATAATGGCCAAAGGATGGGGAGGAAATCATTGTTTTTTTTCCTCACCGGAAATCAACTTGTGAGGGTTTCTGAGAAGAAGCTCAAATGAGGCTGTCATCCAATAACTGAGTAAAAACAGTAGATTTTTTAAAAAAAATTGGGTTGTTCTACTGTTTACCCCACATTATATATGTAGGCCCTATGCCATTTCAGACAAATGGCTTCTTAAAACCTCCAGTGATGAAGCACCCATAACTTCTGGTGGCAAGTTGTTCCACTGATTAATTGTCCTCACTGTTAGGAAGTTTCTCCTTAATTCTAGGTTGCTTCTCTCCTTGGTTAGTTTCCATCCATTGTTTCTTGTCCTGCTTTGGAGAATAGATTGACCACAGTGGTGGAATTCAAATTTTTTTTACTACTGGTTTTGTGGGTGTGGCTTGGTGGGCATGGTGTGGCTTGGTGGGTGTGGCAGGGGAAGGCTACTGCAAAATCTCCATTCCCACCCCACTCCAGGGGAAGGATGTTGCAAAATCCCCATTCCCTCCCAACTCCAGGGGAAGGATATTGCGAAATCTCCATTCCCACCCCACTCTGGGGCCAGCCAGAGGTGGTATTTGCCGGTTCTCCAAACTACTCAAAATTTCCACTACTGGTTCTCCAGAACCTGCCAGAACCTGCTGGATTTCACCCCAGTTGACCTGCTTTTTTGTGGCAATATTGGAACAACTGTCCTTCTGTCATGTCCTTCTTTTCATGTCCTTCTAGACATATCCCAATTTCAACAACCTTTCTTTCTTTGTTTTAGCCTCCAGTCCCCTAATCCTCTTTGTTGCTCTTCTCTTCACACTTTCTAAAGTCTCAGCATCTTGTTTACATCATGGCAACCAAAACTGGACACAGTATTCCAAGTTTGGTCTTCAGAGGTGGGTTTCAGCAGGTTCTGACCAGTTCTGCAGAACCGGTAGCGGAAATTTTGAGTAGTTTGGAGAACCGGTAAATACCACCTCTGGCTGGCCCCGCCCCCATCTATTCTCTGTCTCCCGAGTCCCAGCTGATCAGGAGGAAATGGGGATTTTGCAGTAACCTTCCCCTGGAGTGGGGTGGAAATGGAGATTTTGCAGTATCCTTCCCCTGCCACGGCTAGCAAGCTATGCCCACAGAACCGGTAGTCAAATTTTTTTGAATCTTTTTCTTTTTTTTTAATTTGATTTATATGCCGCCCTTCTCCGGAGACTCAGGGCGGCTTACAATGCGTTAAGCAATAGCCTTCATACTTTTGTATATTTTATACAAAGTCAGCTTATTGCCCCTACAAACTGGGTCCTCAATTTACCTACCTTAGAAAGGATGGAAGGCTGAGTCAACCTTGAGCCTGGGGAGATTCGAACTTGCAGTAATTGCAGGCAGCTGAATGTTAATAACAGGCTATTAGTCTGCTGCGCCACCAGGCTCTTTCCCACTACTATTGATCTTACAAAGGCTTTATAAAGTGGTATTATAAAGCCTTGGTAAACTGACTTTGTGTAAATAAGAACACCACTTAAGGGGGGGCCAAAAGCCCTACTAAGCAGGTATATACCAAAATATGAAGGCTATTGCTTAACGCATTGTAAGCCGCCCTGAGTCTCCGGAGAAGGGCGGCATATATAAAGTGGACCAATAAATAAATAAATAAATATTAACACTTCAGAACAAATGTGGAAGAATAGCAACAAAGGAATAAAAGAGAAGGATTGTCTCGTTGTCGCTTGAAAAGCAAAGGAAAAAAACACTTACTTTGAGACACAGTGAGAGAACAAGTGGAGCACTTGCAAAGGGGTGAGAGGGCCTCTTTTTTTTGGTAAGGCATTGACTGTGGGATGCATTGTTGCAGAAACACACCTACACGAACCCATCAGACAATTAAATTAGACGTGGAGATCTTTTTTTTTTTTTAATGTATTATTTTTTTCCTCCTCTCGGTCCTGCTGCTCCTAGAGCCGAGAAAAATCCAGATTGTAAATCAAAACTACTTCTGATCCGAACGGTTCGGGAGGCCTTTCTAAATTTCTGCCCTAATTTTGCTGAGTATGCTAACGGCCCGAGATTATTGAAGTTAGCACAATATATGGATCCTTTGTGTTTTAGATCTTTTTGTGTTACACTCTCCGCGGGCTCTTGAGCAGAATATGTATGCATGAGATCAACTGATTATGCAGTTTTGAGGCAATAAAACCCACAAATCAGTGGGATTGTAAAAAGGGCAGAGAGTCCAACACCTTAAATTATGCTGGAAGATGTTCTCTGTGTGTGTGTGTGTCTCCCTCTCTCCCTCTCTCTCTGTATGTGTGTATGTGTGTCTCTCTCTCTGTCTCTTTCTCTCTCTCCGCTCTCTCCCCCCTCTCTCTGTCTCTCTGTCTCTCCCTCTCTCTCTGTCTCTCCTCTCCCTCTCTCTCTCCCTCTCGCTCTCTGTGTCTCTCTGTGTCTCTTTCTCTCTCCTCCCCTCTCTCCCTCCACCTGTCTCTCTGTCTCTTTCTCTCTTTGTCTCTCTCTCTCCCCCTCTGTCTCTGTCTCTCTTTCTCTTTATCTTTCCCCCTGTCTCTCTCTCTCTGTGTCTCTCTTTCCCTCCCTCTCTCTCCCCTCTTTCTCTCTCCCTCTCTCTCTGTCTCTCCTCTCCCCCTCTCTCTCCCTCTCTCTCTCTGTGTCTCTGTGTCTCTTTCTCTTTCCTCCCCTCTCTCCCTCCACTTGTCTCTCTGTCTCTTTCTCTCTCTTTGTCTCTCTCTCTCCCCCTCTCTCTCCCTCTCTCTGTGTGTGTCTCTGTGTCTCTTTCTCTCTCCTCCCCTCTCTCCCTCCACCTGTCTCTCTGTCTCTTTGTCTCTCTTTGTCTCTCTCTCTCCCCCTCTGTCTCTGTCTCTGTCTCTCTTTATCTTTATCTTTCCCCCTCTGTCTCTCTCTCTGTGTGTCTCTCTTTCCCTCCCTCTCTCTCCCCTCTTTCTCTCTCCCTCTCTCTCTGTCTCTCCTCTCCCCCTCTCTCTCCCTCTCTCTCTGTGTGTCTCTGTGTCTCTTTCTCTCTCCTCCCCTTTCTCCCTCCACCTGTCTCTCTGTTTCTTTCTCTCTCTTTGTCTCTCTCTCTCCCCTCTGTCTCTCTTTCTCTTTCTCTTTCCCCCTCTGTCCCTCTCTGTCTGTCTCTTTCTCTCCCCCTCTCTCCCCTCTTTCTCTCCCCCTCTCTCTCTGTGTGTCTCTGTCTCTTTCTCTCTCCTCCCCTCTCTCCCTCCACCTGTCTCTCTGTTTCTTTCTCTCTGTCTCTCTGTCTCTCCCCCTCTGTCTCTGTCTCTCTTTCTCTTTATCTTTCCCCCTCTGTCTCTCTCTGTGTGTCTCTCTTTCCCTCCCTCTCTCTCCCCTCTTTCTCTCTCTGTGTCTCTGTGTCTCTTTCTCTCTCCCTCCACCTGTCTGTCTCTATCTCTCTCTGTTTCTCTCTCTCTCCCTCTCTCTGTCTCTCTCTCTGTGTCTCTCTTTTATGTTTCTGTTTCTGTCTCTGTCTCCCTCCCTCCCTCCCTCTCTTTCTCTCTGTCCCCCAAGGAGTGATGTTTGCATCCTAATCAATCCAGGATAAAAGGGGAAGACATACAACAACAACAACAATAACAACAACAACAACAACAACAACAACAAAAATAGTGTTAAAATAACAGAGCCTTTACTAGCATCCAGCTAATCAGAGAACGGAATAGCAAAAAGGACCACAAAACCCAGAGACATAGAAGCAAACCATAAACTTGTAACAGGAGGGACATAGCCCTACACAACACCCATCTGGGCACATGCAATAAATCTATTGTTGGATAGCCTAAACTGTTTTGGTTTGATTTCTTGCTCTATACCTTTCCATAGCCTTCCACCATTATCATTCGATCTACCCACCATCTATCTTGCTCCGTTCATAGAATCATAGAGCCGGAAGGGACCTTGAGGGACTCCTAATTCAACCGCCTGCTTAAGGCAGGAGACTTTATACCATTCAGGTCAAATGATTGCCCAATTGCCCGGTCTAGGATAGAGAATAGGGCCGTGATGGCGAACCTATGGCACACGTACCACAGGTGGCAAGCGGAGCCATATCGGTGAGCACGCGAGCTCAGCTCCGGAGTGCATGCGCACGCCACACAGCTGATTTTCGGGTCTTTTGGGCCCACTGGAAGTCAGCAAAAAAGGCTGTTTCCGGCCTCCGGAGGGCCTCCAGGGGAGTGGGGAAGGCCATTTTTGCCTCCCCAGTCTCCTAGAAAGGCTCTGGAGCCTGGGGAGAGCGAAAAACAAGCCTACCTTGCCATCGCATGCCAAAAGTGGGGGGAGTGCGCGGGGGGGTGTCGCACACGCATGTGTGGGGGGCGGGGCGCATAGAATTATAGGTGTGGGCATGCACACGAGTGACCCCCCCGCACTCTCCCCACTTTTGGCACGCAATGGCAAAAAGGTTAGCCATCACTGGAATAGGGGATAGAGGATGGGGATGGGGGTTGGGGGATGGGCAGTGGTGGGTTCCTCCCGGTTCGGTCCAGTTCAGCTGAGCCAGTAGAGGTGACGATATGACATCATCGAACCGGTTCTTACAATGCATTAAGCAATAGCCTTCATCCTTTTGTATATTTATACAAAGTCAGCTTATTCCCCCACAATCTGGGTCCTCATTTTACCTACCTTAGAAAGGATGGAAGGCTGAGTCAACCTTGAGCCTGGTGAGATTCGAACTTACAGTAATTGCAGACAGCTGGTGTTAATCACAATGCTATCAGTCTGCTGAGCCACCAGGCCCAGTGCTTGGAGTCCAATGTTTGGAGTGCTCCTGAATTACTTGACTGACTCTCATTCAAGACAGTGATGGGTTGCCCCCGGTTCGGACCGGTTTGCAAGAACCGGTAGTAAAACCGGCAGGATGCCCCGCCCACCGCCCCGGATGTCATCATTGGCGATCTGCGTATGCGCAGAAGCTTCGCGCAATCCCATTGCGAACCAGTAGTAAAGGTAAGTAGAACCCACCCAGTGGTGGAATCTAAAATTTGTTACTACCGGTTCTGTGGGCGTGGCTTGGTGTGGGGGGGTAATGTGACTGGGTGGGCGTGGCCATTTTTTTTTAACTGAGCTTGGATCGCCAGAGGCTTTTAAAAGAAAAAAAGCCTCTGGCGATCAGGCAACTCAACTTGGATTGTCAGAGGCATTTAAAAGAAAAAAATGTTTTTTTCTTTTAAAAGCCTCTGGCGATCCAAGCTGAGTTGCCTGATCGGCAGAGGCTATTTTTCTTTTAATAGAGCCATGCGATCACCAGAGGCTTTTTCTTTTTACTTTTAAAAGCATTTTTTTCGGCTGAAGAGGTTGTAGAAAAAAATGCTTTTAAAAGTAAAAAAATGATTGTGTGGCTCAGCTGGGTATTGGGGGGGGGCAGGGATTTTTGCTCCCGTTTCCCCGAACCACCCGCCTCCATTGCTACCGGATCAGGTGATCCAGTCCGAACCGGGAGCATCTCACCCCTGAACCCACCCCTGATTCAAGACAGTTAGTTCTGGACAGCTGCAGGACGGCCATTCTTAATAAATTGTGTGGGGGGGGAACCATACGATTGAAGATGTTATGCAATACCGTATGCAAATACACCCGGCCCTTAGCTTCACAAGAGTTGGGAATCCCTGCGGTTGATTAAGAACAATTCTTGATGGAGCTATAAATATGGAACGTTGCTTTGATTAATTTGCCAGCCTGCTACAGCAAAGGTGTGTTCGAGAATAAATCAATAACCTTGCTTGACCTTGAACAAGAGAGAAGACGCATCGGATATAGATTCCAGGAACTTCAGCTAAAGAAGCAGCCAGAACTGGCTTCTTCTCAAGCTTCTGTTTAAGATCATTTTTAAATGACAGAAGAGAAGTAATTCTGAAAAAAAAAAAATTAAGTCAATGGAAATTAATTTAATATATTGTCCGGGGAATGATGATCGGATTAGACTCAGTGTTGTTTTCATCATAACACCACCTATTTCTCTTGGCTGCAAACCCTATGTGCCTTTCATGTATTTATTAGATTTATAGCCTACTTTTAATAGTTCATCACAGCATGAATAGAGTTCCATTCATCCGTTTTGCACCGCCAGTTACAACCTTGTGAGATCCTTGGAGCTCCCTGAGCTCAATTTTGTTTTCTTGCAGACGTTTCATTGCCCAGCTAGATAGCATCATCAGTGCAAGAAGAGAGTGGGGTTTGCTCTCTTTTTATATACTGCTTAGTTTATATGCTCAAGCCACTGTTTATATACTAGCGGCTTGCCCTTTCATTGCGGGTGGGAATGTTCTTGGTGGTTCCTTAATTAGGCTGTTGTTTACTTTTAGATTGTTTGTGTGAGTTGGTATTTCCTTAACTTGGTTATTATTTATGGCTTGGTTGTTAGTCTAATGTTGTTCTTGCTCTTAATCTCTGTTTAGTTGGCTTTTTTTAAATGTATGTATGTATGTATGTATGTATGTATGTATGTATGTATGTATTTCTCTTTAGCCAGGTTCTTCCTACGTAAACCTATATAATCCTTCCGTGTGTCATCTCGGTGTTCCTTCAATGACTTCATCTTCTTGTTGTTTCTTCTTTTTTCATATTCTCTTAATCTATTACAACCTCTCTTCAAAACTACAATATTTTAATTATACCATTCTCTTACATATCTATTAATTTGTTTATCTATATCTCTTTTCTAGCCAATGGTAAAATTGTTTATTTGGTTGTTGGCAATGTTTTGGCCTTTCTATTTCCTTTTCAGCTTTTTGTTTGTCTCTTTTGAATGGCATGTACACGTTGTTTATCTCTATTTGTCTGTTGATGGCTGATTTGATCACTATCCCAACCTATAATATTTGAGCTACAAGTATTCTATTAGTACAACCTTGTGAACTAAGTTGTACTGAGAGCTGGCGAAAGGCACCCTATGAGCTTCCATGGCAGAGAGTCTATGTAAAGCATTTGAAAAAGTAGACCATAACCTACTACTAGATAAAGTACAAAAAATGTGAGTTAGACAGCATAACCACCAGATGGATTCGTAACGGGCTGACCAACCGCACTCAATGGGTAATCCTCAATGGAACTGCATCTACATGGAGGGAAGTATGCAGTGGAGTACCCCAAGGCTCTGTTTTAAGCCCAGTACTGTTCAACATCTTCATCAATGACTTGGATGAGGGGATAGATGAGGAACTCATCAAATTTGCAGATGACACCAAACTGGCAGGAATAGCCAACACTCCAGAAGATAGGCTCAAGATACAGAAGGATCTTGACAGACTTGAACATTAGGTGCTATCTAACAAAATGAAATTCAATGGTCAAAAAAGGAAGCAAGAAAAACAAAATGCACAGGTACACTATATGTGCATACCTTGCTCACTGTGAGAGGGATCTCGGAGTCCTAGTGGACAACCATTTAAATATGAGCCAGCAGTATTGCAGCAGCTGCCAAAAAAGCCAACACAGTTCTGGGCTGCATAAACAGAGGGACAGAATCAAGATCATGTGAAGTGTTAATACCACTTTATAATGCCTTGGTAAGGCCACACTTGGAGTACTGCATTCAGTTTTGGTCGCCACGATGTAAAAAAGATGTGGAGTCTCTAGAAAGAGAAGAGCAACCAAAATGAATAGGGGACTGGAGGCTAAAAGATACGAAGAACGGTTGCAGGAACTGGGTATGTCTAGCTTAATGAAAAGAAGGACTAGGGGAGACATGATAGCAGTGTTCCAATATCTCAGGGACTGCCACAAAGAAGAGGGAGTCAAGCTATTCTCCAAAGCACCTGAGGGTAGAACAAGAAGCAACGGATGGAAACTAATCAAGGAGAGAAGCAACATAGAACTAAGGAGAAATTTCCTGACAGTTAGAACAATTAGCCAGTGGAACAACTTGCCTCCAGAAGTTGTGAATGCTCCAACACTGGAAGTTTTTAAGAAGAGGTTGGATAACCATTTGTCTGAAGTTATGTAGGGTTTCCTGCCTAAGCAGGGGGTTGGACTAGAAGACCTCCAAGGTCCCTTCCAACTCTGTTATTCTATTCTATTCCAGATCTGATCTTGACTTTTCATGGATCAATGTCAACCATTCAAATAATGAACTAAACTCCAAACCCTTCTCTTTTTCTCTAAAATAGCACAATGAGGGAACTTAAATTGAGAAGCTGCATTGGGATGACCCATTTAACCATAAATTACCCAATTCACCGCACTGTCGGGCTTCATACATCACATGGAATTATAATTAAATTGCAGACTTTATTTGTAAGACTTTATTGATAAGCTAAGAAAAAAACAGACTAACTTTACACAACCCGCTCGTACAAAACGGAAACGGCACATTTTGATTCCAGTCTGACATGCTACTAGATGACAAGGAATCACGAGCTCGAAAAGCCTTAAATTTCACAATCCTACACCCCATTAAATTATTGCCCAAGGATAAACATGCACCTCACATCTGTTCTGAATATACATTTATTTATTTATTTATTTATTTATTTATTTATTTATTTATTTATTTATTTATTTATTTATTTATTTATTTATTTATTTATTTATTTATTTGATTTATATGCCGCCCTTCTCTGGAGACTCAGGGCGGCTTACAATGCGTTAACGAATAGCCTTCATCCTTTTGTATATTTATACAAAGTCAGCTTATTGCCCCCACAAACTGGGTCCTCAATTTACCCACCTTAGAAAGGATGGAAGGCTGAGTCAACCTTGAGCCTGGTGAGATTCGAACTTGCAGTAATTGCAGGCAGCTGAATGTTAATAACAGGCTATTCGTCTGCTGCGCCATCAGGCTCTTTTTATTTATTTTAGTTTGTCGATCATGTACTAGAAGAACGCTTGCAAGCGGTGTGGGATATCAACATCGTACGGCTGATAGCAGAATATAAAAACTATTTTATATCCTATATCAAGTTCAGGCGAACGGTTGTCTAGTCTTTTTTTGAAAGTCTCTTTCTGAACATCCACAACTTCTGAAGGCAAGCCATTCTATTGTCCCAAAGGTGCTTTTTTCAGGAGGCAACTGGATTTCCTTGTTTTTTTTTTTCTTTTGAAGACGTTTCGCTTCTCATCCAAGAAGTTTCTTCAGCTCTGACAGGATAGTGTCAGAGCTGAAGAGTCAGAGCCGAAGAAGCTTCTTGGATGAGAAGCGAAACGTCTTCAAAAGAAAAAGCAAGAAAGTCCAGTTGCCTCCTGGAAAAAAAAGCTTCTTTAGGACAACCATCACCTGGATGACTGAGAATCTCTACAGACTTTTAGCTATACAATTTGGGATGGACACCCTTTGAATGGTGTGGGAGTGGATTTCCAGAGGAAAAAAAGTGCAGACTACAGACACCAGGAGCACCAGTTAGGTGTCCCTGAGGACACAGAGAAACCTCCAAGTGCTTCAACGACTGTCTAAAAAGATGCAGATGGCCTTCCATTCCCCATCATCCAGAGTTGAAGAAGCTTCTTGGATGAGAACAGAGGTGGGATTCACTTACCTTCCCTACTGGTTCGCAAATGTGAGTGGGAGCGTACCTGCGCTCACTTTGCTCGCTTGCGCCACCTTCCATGCATGCTTGGCCTTTCGTGCATACTCTTTGCTCATGCACGTTCCTTCCGCACATGTGCATGGCCTCCAAAATATGGCTAAATAGGATGGCATAACCTCCAGGGGGATGTTCTGTCTGTTGTGGCTCCGTTGCCTGAGCCTGGGCTATCGACAGATGCAGACTCTGAGAGTGAGGGGGAGGAGTTGGCAAGGCCTCCCTCTCCAGGACCCTCCTCTCTGGCAATGCCTCCGGAGGACACCGAAGGCCAAACGATAGGCTCAGAGCCAAGCACGTCCCCGCAGCCACAGGTGGACAGTGACGAGGAAGATAAGTGCTGGCTGGACCCTCGGCAGAGGCGCAGGGAGAAGCGTGCGCAGCAGAGGGGAAGGCGTGCCAGAGATTAGCTGAGTCACTGGACCACAACCCACAGGGTATAAATGTGGGTGTAGTGGCCGATTCAGTTTGTGATGAGCAAAAACTGGAAATACTCCTTGATCTCTGCGTTACTGGATTTTGCCTGCTTTATCGGACTGCATTTGGACTAATCCTTGTATTATTGACACTCTGCCTGTTTTATCGGAATGCTGCAGTCTAATCTTTGTTTTGTGTGAGTAAAGTCTGAATTGGCAGCTAGCCACTGGGTTGCTGCCAGCTTTATCATCAAAGAGTTTTGTCGTGTGGCTTATTAACTCCGGGCTGTCTGTGGGTGTGTGCGTGGTATGGGGACAGAACATCATCCCCATCTCACACATGCACCCCCACAGACAGTCAATAGTGAAATAAACCAGCCGACAAAGGTTTCCCTAAGAGCAGAATTGGCAGCAACCCAGTGGCTGGCTGCCAAGAGTCTTTTACTTACGAAGGGAGTGTTTTTTCAAAGCCAACACAAAACAGATAAGAGAATATTCAAAAAGTCCGGCAATGCAGAGAGGTTTGTTCAATATCAGTTTTTGCTCGTCACAGAGCTTGAACCACCACACCCCCTTTTATACCCTGTGGGGTGTGGTCCAGTGACTCAGCCTAATCTCTGGCATGCCTCTTCCTCTGCTGCGCGCGCTTATCTCTGCGACGCTGTCGAGGGTCCAGCCAAGACTCATCATCATCATCATTACTGTCCACCTGCAGCTGTGTGGAACTGCTTGGCCTCGGACCTATCTCTTGGCCTTCGGAGGACACCGGAGGCATTGCCAGAGAGGAGGGTCCTGGAGAGTGAGGCCTTGCCAACTCCTCTCCTTCACTCTTGGAGTCCTCTCCTGCTGATAACACAGGCTCGGTGATCGGAGCCACAACAGGGGATGGGAGGGGGGGGCTACCACAGCTGGCGCTACCGGTTTGCCCGAACCGGACAGAACCGGCTGAATCCCATCATCGTTTCGATGAGAAATGAAACATCTTCAAAAGAAAAAAACAAGAAAGTCCAGGTGCTTCCTGAAAAAGCACCTTTGGGACAACCATGACCTGGATGACTGAGAATCTCTACAGACTTTAATTGCTCTCACCATTAGGGAATTTCTCCTTAATTCTAGGTTACTCCCAGTGATGGGTTTCAATTTTTTTTTACTACCGGTTCTGTGGGTGTGGCTTGGTGGGCGTGACATGGCTGGGTGGGCATGGCAGGAGAAGGATACTGCAAAATCTCCATTTCCACCCCACTCAAGGGGAAGGTTACTGCAAAATCCCCATTTCCTCCCAATCAGCTGTGACTTGGGAGGCAGAGAATAGATGGGGGCGGGGCCAGTCAGAATTTTTATTACCGGTTCTCCGAACTACTCAAAATTTCCACTACCGGTTCTCCAGAACTGGTCAGAACCTGCTGCAACCCACTTCTGGTTGCTCCTCTCCTTGGTTAGTTCCCAGCCTTTGTTTCTTGTCTTACCTTTTGTTGCCTTACAAAAGTTTCAAATCCTTCAACCCGGCCTCATTTAATATGACAGACTCGTACACAATTTTTCCCCATCCTCCCTATGTTTCCAACTTTGTCGTGTGTTTCACTATTCAAAAGGTTTCATATCATCTAGGGTAATTTTGCCCACAGATAAACCCATAGAAAGTCATTCATTCATCCATGTTATATACCTAAGCAATAGATAGCTAATAACTCCAAAAATCAGCATTTTTTCCCTTCAGGTTAATGAATACCTATCTCCTTAATAGAATTGACGGAATAGAGAGTGACTGCACCTTTTCTTTTGCTGCAAGCAATTTAATAAAAGAGCCGGCTCAGCCTCGCTCTTGTATGTTCTGTGGATATTATATTGCCGGAGAGAGAGAAAGAGAAGAGAATCGAAATACAAAATATTTTGTAATAAGTTCACGTAGAGACCTCTACTGCAGCCCAGCTGAGTGGAAATATATAGGCTGATGATTCATAGAGTTACAGGTAGTTTTCAATCGCCTATGGCTGCAAATGAGCCCAATATTTCCATTGTGAAGTGAATTCTGCCCCATTTTGCAACCTTTCTTGCCACAGTTGTTAAGTGAATCAAGGCAGTTGTTAAGTTAGTAACACAGTTGTTAAGCGAAACTAGCTTTCCCATTGCCCTGAGTTGTCAGAAGTTTGCAAGAAGTGATCATGTGATCCCAGGACATTGCGACCGTCATAAATATGAGCCGGAATTTTGAACACGTGACCACGGGGATGCTGCAATGGTCATAAGTGTGAAAAACGCTCATAAATCATTCTTTTCAGTGCCATCGTAACTTTGAATGGTCACTAAATGAATGGTTGTAAGTCAAGGATATTCGTAGACTGTATTTATCATGATATATATCATTTATCATGGGCTACATCTATCTAACTCTTCTGTGTCCTTCCATATAACACAGCATCATCTCCATTCTGTAAGTCCTTCTGCCACAGATGAAGATATTATCCTCTTCTTAACTACAGGAATGGCCACTACATGCTCTGGCTTTCATGCCTAAGGTGGGACTAGAACTCATAGTTTCCTGGTGATTGGCTCAAAGTCACCCAGTTAGCTTTCATGCCTAAGGTGCAGTGGTGAAATCCAAATTTTATTATTACCAGTTCTGTGGGTGTAGCTTGCTGGGAGTGGCTTGGTGGGCATGGCAGGGGAAGGATACCATAAAATCCCCATTTCCTCCCCATTCCTGGGGGAAGGACATTGCAAAATCTCCATTTCCACCCCACTCTGGGGCCTGCCAGAGGTAGTATTTGCTGGTTCTCCGAACTGCTCAAAATTTCTGCAGCACCTGTCAGAACCTGCTGGATTTAACCCCTGCTAAGGTGGGACTAGAACTCATAGTCTCCTGGTAATTGGCTCAAAGTCACCCAGTTAGCTTTCATGCCTAAGGTGGGACTAGAACTCACAGTCTCCTGGTGATTGGCTCAAAGTCACCCAGTTAGCTTTCATGCCTAAAGTGGGACTAGAACTCACAATCTCCTGGTAATTGGCTCAAAGTCACCCAGTTAGCTTTCATGCCTAAGGTGGGACTAGAACTCACAGTCTCCTGGTGATTGGCTCAAAGTCACCCAGTTAGCTTTCATGCCTAAGGTGGGACTAGAACTCACAATCTCCTGGTGATTGGCTCAAAGTCACCCAGTTAGCTTTCATGCCTAAGGTGGGACTAGAACTCACAATCTCCTGGTGATTGGCTCAAAGTCACCCAGTTAGCTTTCATGTCTAAGGCAGAACTCGAACTCACAACCTTCTGTTTTCTAGCTTGGTGCCTTCACCAGTAGACCAGTAGACTTTACCTCACTTAAACCACACAGTCTTTTTCTTTTCTTTTCTCTTTTTTTTTTTTTTAAAAAAATCCTGCTGTTTTCCTCATTTGTAGAATTATTGCAATTCAGAGATTATAGCCACAGACAAAGAGGAGGGAGCTCTTTAAAATATTAATATTTGTCAGCAAACATACCTATTTTAATCACACCGTGACCATTAATATCTCATTGCATGCTACTGCAAATTTCATATCAAGGGATTAAAACATCATGAAGCAAGATTATAATATTTTTCTTTCTTTACAGAAAGGCAATTCATATCTAATTCTTCTGGCATCATCGTACAAACCTGATTATAATACTCTGGAAACTAAATAATAAATTCATTGGAGTAGATTTTTGTGTGTGTATTATTTCTGCAGAGAGACAGAGAGAGAGAATGAGAGAGACAGAATGAATAGATTGCTATTAATGATTTATTGCAAGTATTGCTAGCTTATTGACTTACAATTTTGCAATCAATGACAAAGGAATGAATAGAACAGAAACTTTAAATTGTGAACTTGAGGGATTCATGAAAATGATATTTGGAAAAAATAAAAATCAGATATATTTCATCCGAGACGTTCTAGGGATGAAGTTTATATGCTGATGCTAAAGATAGGAAGCTATTAAATACCAGTTGTTGAAAAAACATGGCATGTGTTTTCTTCATTTCTTTCTGGATGTCTGAGGAGACTAAAAGAAACAGATTGGTCATCTGCAATTATTTTCCCCCTATTCTTTCGATGCAAGCAGGAACAAAAATGCATACCATCTGGATGATATCACTCAACTTTTCCTTGAGCAACTGTTCCTATCTTTTTTCCTCGCTTCATCGTTTTATTAAATTTTACAAAACGCACATAGGGGGAAAAAAAAACACCTCACCAACCTAAACTAACAATCAAGAGAATGGATGCGGCGTACAAAGAGAAGTGGGATAGAAATGCACAAAGAGGTATGAAGAAAAAGAAAGGAAAATAGAAATATATACAAAGAATGACTTCTGACTTCTTCTGCCAAGGATATGAACAGAACAGAACGAATGGAATGGAGTGGAATGGAATAGAATAGAATATTTGGAATGGAATGGAACTGAAAAAATGGAACGGAACGGAACAGAACAGAAGGAAAGGAAAGGAACTGAACGGAACAGAACAGAACAGGTTTGTTGACCAAATGTGATTGGACATTTGTCTCCAGTGGAAGGAAGTTCTCACTATACATACAAACAACAAAGTAAAACAGGCTTAGTTTAAGACTGTACTATAATGTCCATTTCTCCTCCTCAAAGAAAGAAGAAGAAAGGGAAGGGGAAAGGAAAAAATGCAAATGCTCCTATCTTAAATAGACTTTAGACAACACTAAAGCTGTTACAGCAATTTCCCTCCGCTTTCTCACTTAACCAGATTCATTGTGGGTGATTAATGCTAGCAATACATAATCTTTAAGAAATACTCTGTTTGCTGATTTTGTATCCATTTTTCATTGGTCTCTTTCTCGTTTAAATATTTTGTACTTTTAATAAAGTTAAAGTTTTCAAACGTTCTGAGTTTCAGGGGTCTTTGTATCATCCCAATATTTTCCATTTGGGATCTGTCCTACCTGTAAATCTTGGTGCCCATTCAGTGGTCAAGAAATTCAAAATGGTGGCTGTAGTTGGACCCATTCATCCATCTATCCATCAAACAAACAAAACAAACCCAGATTGATATGCTGGCTAAACTGATTGGCTACAACCAGGGAGACCATGAATTCTAACACCCCACTTAAGGGACAAAAGCCAAATTTGAATCATTAGTGTCAGATGTAAATGCCTTATTCTCCAATGTGTAAATTGTCAGATGTAAATGCCTTATTCTCCAATGTGTAAATAATGTATATATGGAACATCAGAGGTTAACTTATTCTTTGGACTTTAATGTATTCATAACTTACCACTCACATTCCTAGCTCCACCCCTTGTATATATAAGGAGCCACCCTCACCATTCTCGTCGCTTCTACCTTGAATATTCAGTGAATATAGAATGCCTATCATAATTAAAAAGAAATATATTTAAAGCTCTAACTCCTATTATCTTTATTGAGTCTGATCCTGAAAATATTGCAACAAGCTGGTAGCAGAGGATGGTTAATTGACTCAATAAGTAATTAAAAATGTCCAAGAAAGATAGGCCCAACACCAGGGCCTACAGCAAAGAAATAGAAACTGATCAAGAGATGATCAACGAATCCACCAATGCGATTTCGAGAGAATCCGAAGAATACACCACTGAAGAAGAAGAACTAATGAGTGAAAATAATGACCAGAAAGAAATCGAAATAGAAAATAACGAACTCAGGTCAGAGATATTAAAGATACTAAAAAGCCAAAAGAATGATGAAAGTCTCATCGCGGACCTCCAGGAGATGCTGAAGAACAGCGGAGCAGCGAGAGAGAAAAACGTCATTAAAGAAAAACCCAAAGATCAAAAAACCGTAAGTGAGATGACTACTGAGAAAATAGTTGTTAAAAAGAAAAGATGTGATCCCGCGCGAAATTTTGAATGGCAGCCATCTTGGTTTCAACGAACTTCAAAAGAGAATGGAGCAGAGCCAATCAAAACGCTCAGTTCAAAATTTCTGGCGCGAAAAACACTATCAGACGAAGAAAGTGAGAAAGAAGTCTCAAACTCTTCAGATGATCCAAAATCAGAAAGTGAAGACGATTTAACAAAATCTCAAGTAAAATCAGCAATGAAAACGCTTTTTGCTGCTTTTGGGCCAAGACTGAAAATTACCAAGACATCTACGAAGAAGCAAGAAATCAAACCGGCGACTCAAGACCTGCACGCTCCCATCCTGACTTCGAAAGTGACGACGCCCGAGCCCAGAGAGCCATGCCGATTTCGCCCTACACCACAGACAAAATCGAATACCAACGCACACAAAAAGAAGAAAAGAACCGTCGCCACCACCAGAACCCCAAAAACCGAGCCAGAGACCGACTCATCTGAGGAGGAGCGGATCGAGAGAGCTGAAAGGGAGAGAACCTTCCACGACGCCACCAAAGAAGAAATGAGCAACGCGCATGTGCGAAACTACGTAGACGACCCAGAAGGACTTGAACTGGCCAGAGAACCGCGCAGACTCATTGCAAGCATCCCAATGCCGTTCTGTAATTTCCTGCACTTGAGAGATCACGGACTGCCCCAGGTTGTAAGTAATGGACAGAATAATGTAGGTAACTTACCCAGTGACTTCCCAAAACTTAGAATTGATGGCATTAATTTACAAGAGTGGTATCAACAGCTTCAGGTTATTTTCATGAAAGAAAATTTACTATTCTTTATAACTAGCCCTCCAAGAAGACCTTGGACTTTAAAAATAGATTGTTTACATCATAGAGCATTTTTCATAATAATATCTAGCGTGTCTCCTGCAATGTATCATAGCATCAAACCAAACCTAACTGTATCAGAAATAATTCAATGCATGTTTAATCTATTTCACAGCGATAGCGTAGCTACAACCACAAGAATGTCTAAGGATTTCTTTTCCTCTAGAGTAAAACCAGGGGTTTCTATAAGTGAGCATTTGATAAATCTAAACAAAATAAGAGCTGAGCTACAATTGAGGGGGGAAGTGATTTCAGATCAAACAATGAAAAGTGTTATTATCAATTCACTTGATCCATCATGGGATAGCTTTATGTCACACTTAGATACCATTAATTTGGGATATTTATCCATAGAAAGTCTATCTAACAAATTGATAGCAGAAGACAATTCAAGAAAAAATCGATCCAGTAACCAAACAGACCACAAACCTTTTAGGAAAGTAGTCTTTCAAGATAAACATAATGAGGCCTTTAGATGCTACAATTGTGGATCCAGGGAACATAGTAGAAGAGACTGCCCCAAAGTCTCAAGAGAGAGACATAGACCAGAATATAGGAGCAAATATAATTACAGACAATCTTCCACAGATAGACACAAATATAGAAGTCCACCAAATTACAAAGAAGGTAGAAGGGGTAGAGAAAATTCAAAAGAGAGGAAATCTGGGTCACTGAATGGGCTAAATAAACAAGACAGCACCAGAACACAGCAGGATGAGAATAACAATTGGCTTATTGATTCTGGTGCAACAAATCACACCACCAACAACAAAAGTATATTATCTTCATTTATAGAAGATAAGTTTGTGATAAAGGTAGCTAATCAAGAAAAGGTTCAAGTACTAGGCAAAGGAAATGTGACCTTGCCTGGTCTAGGGAAAATAGAGGGGGTATTATTAATCCCAGAAATACCTCACAACATACTAAGTGCCATAAAATTAAGCAGAGAATCTGATATCAATATAGTTTTCTCAAAGGGGAAAGCAACTATAGAAAAGAACAAAACAAATGTAGGTACTGTAATGATAAAAGGAGGTCTACCCTATCTGATAACTAAAGAAAGATGTTTACATAACATTGATTCAAATATGGAAGATTGTATTGAAGCAGATGATGAAAATGTCAGTAACAGTGACAATGATGAGTGTAGAATAACTCATGATCACAAAAATACATACAAAGAAAAGAAACCAAAAATAGGTAAACCAATTCATGATGAGTGTGCTCACATCTTACACAGGAAGTTAGGACATGCAAGCTTTCCTGTAGTACAAAAAATGACTGAACACGCAGAAGGTGTCAAAATAAAAAATTGTGAAAATTATTTGGAATGCTCAGTATGTAAGTCCACCAAACTAAAAACCAGTCCCAGACCAAAAAAATCTAACAGATCAACTAACAATATTTTTGATTTGGTACATATGGACTTAGTTGGTCCATTAAGTCCCTCAATTACCTATAGAAAACGTTACTTCCTAACAATAGTGGATGACTACAGCCGATATGGTTTTGTTTACACATTAAAGCACAAGGATGAAACATTTCAGAAATTTAAGGAATTCTACAAACGTATAGAAACACAACATAATATCAGAATAAAGCAAATTATGACAGATAGGGGATGTGAGTTCATGTCTAAAGAATTCTCCCAATGGTTAAAGGATAGAGGAATGTTACATTTCACGTCCAATCCTTTTTCTGCATTTCAAAATGGAGTTGCAGAGAGGAAAAATTCCACACTACAAACCATGATTAGGTGCACATTAGAGGATGCTGGTTTAGGCAAACAATTTTGGTCAGAGGCATTACATTATTCGAATTACACTCAAAATAGAACCTGGTCCAGTATTGTGAATAAGACACCATATGAGGTGATGTACAATAGAAAACCCAAATTATCACACATGCACATATTTGGAGTCACTGCAGACGTACACATACCTAAACAATTGAGGAGAAAGGGAGAAAACGTATCCAGGAGATTAAGATTCATGGGATACGAAACTGGAACCAAAGGGTACAGATTTATTGATAGCAATAACAAATTTATAGTATCCAGAACAGCTGTGTTCCATGAACAGGCCAATTGGTCAAAATTGCACCTTAATGAAATATTTCCTAATAAATGTAAAGATACGATATCTTGCGAGGAAGGAACAACAGAAAATCAAAATATTAACAAAAGTAAGAACAAAACCAAAACTTGGACTAATAGTCAGCATAAAATAAAGACAGACACATTAACAAAAAAGGAAGCTAGATATTTGCATGATAACCATAGCAAGCCTGAAAGAACTATTAGAAACAATAGAAACCAAATACCAAATAAATACAAAGATTACATAATGCATATGAATGGAGAACAAATAACACCTAATACATATGAAGAAGTATTGAAACTTCCACATGAAGAAAGAGAAAAATGAGAACTAGCTATGGAAAAAGAGATGGAAAGTTTACAAGGATTAAATGTATTCACACCTGCGATCGCACCTAAGGATAAAACAATTATAGGTACCAGGTGGATTTATAAAATTAAGAACTTAGAAGGAGGCAATACCTTATACAAGGCTAGACTAGTTGCACAAGGCTATGCACAAAAATACCCAGAAGACTATACTGATACATATTCACCCACAGTGAGAACAGAGAGTGTCAAAACAGCCCTTGTAGTAGCATCTGCACTCAATCTGGACGTATTCCAATATGACATACAGACCGCATACTTACATGCAAAATTAGATAAGGAAATATATGTAAGAGCACCACACAGTCAATACACTAATAAGAACGAAATTTGGTTATTAAATAAGAGTCTGTACGGATTAAAGCAATCCGGCAAAAGATGGTACGATTGCTTGGTAAAAGTACTTAAGACCATGGATTTCAACGCCACCACTGCTGATAACTGTTTCTTTGTAAAAAAGAGTAATGATCATATTGAATTTGTATTAATTTACGTGGACGATATTTTATACATTGGAAAGCATAAAGAGAGCAGGGAAATCTTTGTAAATAAGTTAAATGAACACTTCTCACTGAAATCTCTGGGTAAAGTGAATAAATACCTTGGTGTGCAAATTAACAAAACTAAAAGGGGATTCAAACTTACACAGAAAGATAAAATCATCGAACTCCTAAACAAATGTAACTTAAATAATGCTAAAACCTGTGACACCCCTATGCAAACTGATTTTCTTAGAAACACTGATGAATCTTCCCCTGAGTTTAAAGACAACACATTTTACAGATCAGTTATAGGTTCACTCCTTTATATATCTAATTGGACTAGGCCAGATATTGCATTACCTCTCAATCTATTGTCAAGATATGTTAGTAAACCAACCTTGTATCATTGGGAAGCTGTCAAAAGAATTCTAAGATATCTGAAGGGTACATTAGATTTTTGTTTAATGTTGGAACCCAATAATGACAGAGAACCAAAAATTACTTGTTATGCTGATGCAGATTGGGCTGGTGATACATCATGCAGAAAGAGTACTTCTGGTTATGTTTTTCTATTGAATGATTGTCCAGTTTACTGGTATACTGGTAAACAAGAACTAGTAGCCACTTCTACTACAGAAGCGGAATATGTTTGTTTGTCCAAGGCTGCAAATAACCTTGTATGGTTCAATGATCTGATCACTGATGTTTGGAGGAAACCCACCTTACCATTTATTATGCATGAAGACAATAAAGCGGCCATTGAAATATCCAGATCCGATGCAATTGGACAAAGGTCCAGGCATATTGATATAAAGTTTAAGCATGTGAGACAACTGTCTCAAGACGGATTCATTAAAGCAATACATTGCGATACTTCTGAACAATTAGCTGACATATTAACAAAACCCTTACCTTCTAAACAACACAAATATTTAACTTCTAAATTATATGTATTATATTGTCCTGAATCAGAATGTAATTGGTGTTGTGTAACGAACCGGCATTTAGAGGGGGATTTGTCAGATGTAAATGCCTTATTCTCCAATGTGTAAATAATGTATATATGGAACATCAGAGGTTAACTTATTCTTTGGACTTTAATGTATTCATAACTTACCACTCACATTCCTAGCTCCACCCCTTGTATATATAAGGAGCCACCCTCACCATTCTCGTCGCTTCTACCTTGAATATTCAGTGAATATAGAATGCCTATCATAATTAAAAAGAAATATATTTAAAGCTCTAACTCCTATTATCTTTATTGAGTCTGATCCTGAAAATATTGCAACATAAATAATGTATATATGGAACATCAGAGGTTAACTTATTCTTTGGACTTTAATGTATTCATAACTTACCACTCCCATTCCTAACTCCACCCCTTGTATATATAAGGAGCCACCCTCACCATTCTCGGCGCTTCTACCTTGAATATTCAGTGAATATAGAATGCCTATCATAATTAAAAAGAAATATATTTAAAGCTCTAACTCCTATTATCTTTATTGAGTCTGATCCTGAAAATATTGCAACAAGCTGGTAGCAGAGGATGGTTAATTGACTCAATAAGTAATTAAAAATGTCCAAGAAAGATAGGCCCAACACCAGGGCCTACAGCAAAGAAATAGAAACTGATCAAGAGATGATCAACGAATCCACCAATGCGATTTCGAGAGAATCCGAAGAATACACCACTGAAGAAGAAGAACTAATAAGTGAAAATAATGACCAGAAAGAAATCGAAATAGAAAATAACGAACTCAGGTCGGAGATATTAAAGATACTAAAAAGCCAAAAGAATGATGAAAGTCTCATCGCGGACCTCCAGGAGATGCTGAAGAACAGCGGAGCAGCGAGAGAGAAAAACGTCATTAAAGAAAAACCCAAAGATCAAAAAACCGTAAGTGAGATGACTACTGAGAAAATAGTTGTTAAAAAGAAAAGATGTGATCCCGCGCGAAATTTTGAATGGCAGCCATCTTGGTTTCAACGAACTTCAAAAGAGAATGGAGCAGAGCCAATCAAAACGCTCAGTTCAAAATTTCTGGCGCGAAAAACACTATCAGACGAAGAAAGTGAGAAAGAAGTCTCAAACTCTTCAGATGATCCAAAATCAGAAAGTGAAGACGATTTAACAAAATCTCAAGTAAAATCAGCAATGAAAACGCTCTTTGCTGCTTTTGGGCCAAGACTGAAAATTACCAAGACATCCACGAAGAAGCAAGAAATCAAACCGGCGACTCAAGACCTGCACGCTCCCATCCTGACTTCGAAAGCGACGACGCCCGAGCCCAGAGAGCCATGCCGATTTCGCCCTACACCACAGACAAGATCGAATACCAACGCACACAAAAAGAAGAAAAGAACCGTCGCCACCACCAGAACCCCAAAAACCGAGCCAGAGACCGACTCATCTGAGGAGGAGCGGATCGAGAGAGCTGAAAGGGAGAGAACCTTCCACGACGCCACCAAAGAAGAAATGAGCAACGCGCATGTGCGAAACTACGTAGACGACCCAGAAGGACTTGAACTGGCCAGAGAACCGCGCAGACTCATTGCAAGCATCCCAATGCCGTTCTGTAATTTCCTGCACTTGAGAGATCACGGACTGCCCCAGGTTGTAAGTAATGGACAGAATAATGTAGGTAACTTACCCAGTGACTTCCCAAAACTTAGAATTGATGGCATTAATTTACAAGAGTGGTACCAACAGCTTCAGGTTATTTTCATGAAAGAAAATTTACTATTCTTTATAACTAGCCCTCCAAGAAGACCTTGGACTTTAAAAATAGATTGTTTACATCATAGAGCATTTTTCATAATAATATCTAGCGTGTCTCCTGCAATGTATCATAGCATCAAACCAAACCTAACTGTATCAGAAATAATTCAATGCATGTTTAATCTATTTCACAGCGATAGCGTAGCTACAACCACAAGAATGTCTAAGGATTTCTTTTCCTCTAGAGTAAAACCAGGGGTTTCTATAAGTGAGCATTTGATAAATCTAAACAAAATAAGAGCTGAGCTACAATTGAGGGGGGAAGTGATTTCAGATCAAACAATGAAAAGTGTTATTATCAATTCACTTGATCCATCATGGGATAGCTTTATGTCACACTTAGATACCATTAACTTGGGATATTTATCCATAGAAAGTCTATCTAACAAATTGATAACAGAAGACAATTCAAGAAAAAATCGATCCAGTAACCAAACAGACCACAAACCTTTTAGGAAAGTAGTCTTTCAAGATAAACATAATGAGGCCTTTAGATGCTACAATTGTGGATCCAGGGAACATAGTAGAAGAGACTGCCCCAAAGTCTCAAGAGAGAGACATAGACCAGAACATAGGAGCAAATATAATTACAGACAATCTTCCACAGATAGACACAAATATAGAAGTCCACCAAATTACAAAGAAGGTAGAGGGGGTAGAGAAAATTCAAAAGAGAGGAAATCTGGGTCACTGAATGGGCTAAATAAACAAGACAGCACCAGAACACAACAGGATGAGAATAACAATTGGCTTATTGATTCTGGTGCAACAAATCACACCACCAACAACAAAAGTATATTATCTTCATTTATAGAAGATAAGTTTGTGATAAAGGTAGCTAATCAAGAAAAGGTTCAAGTACTAGGCAAAGGAAATGTGACCTTGCCTGGTCTAGGGAAAATAGAGGGGGTATTATTAATCCCAGAAATACCTCACAACATACTAAGTGCCATAAAATTAAGCAGAGAATCTGATATCAATATAGTTTTCTCAAAGGGGAAGGCAACTATAGAAAAGAACAAAACAAATGTAGGTACTGTAATGATAAAAGGAGGTCTACCTTATCTGATAACTAAAGAAAGATGTTTACATAACATTGATTCAAATATGGAAGATTGTATTGAAGCAGATGATGAAAATGTCAGTAACAGTGACAATGATGAGTGTAGAATAACTCATGATCACAAAAATACATACAAGGAAAAGAAACCAAAAATAGGTAAACCAATTCATGATGAGTGTGCTCACATCTTACACAGGAAGTTAGGACATGCAAGCTTTCCTGTAGTACAAAAAATGACTGAACACGCAGAAGGTGTCAAAATAAAAAATTGTGAAAATTATTTGGAATGCTCAGTATGTAAATCCACCAAACTAAAAACCAGTCCCAGACCAAAAAAATCTAACAGATCAACTAACAATATTTTTGATTTGGTACATATGGACTTAGTTGGCCCATTAAGTCCCTCAATTACCTATAGAAAACGTTACTTCCTAACAATAGTGGATGACTACAGCCGATATGGTTTTGTTTACACATTAAAGCACAAGGATGAAACATTTCAGAAATTTAAGGAATTCTACAAACGTATAGAAACACAACATAATATCAGAATAAAGCAAATTATGACAGATAGGGGATGTGAATTCATGTCTAAAGAATTCTCCCAATGGTTAAAGGATAGAGGAATGTTACATTTCACGTCCAATCCTTTTTCTGCATTTCAAAATGGAGTTGCAGAGAGGAAAAATTCCACACTACAAACCATGATTAGGTGCACATTAGAGGATGCTGGTTTAGGCAAACAATTTTGGTCAGAGGCATTACATTATTCGAATTACACTCAAAATAGAACCTGGTCCAGTATTGTGAATAAGACACCATATGAGGTGATGTACAATAGAAAACCCAAATTATCACACATGCACATATTTGGAGTCACTGCAGACGTACACATACCTAAACAATTGAGGAGAAAGGGAGAAAACGTATCCAGGAGATTAAGATTCATGGGATACGAAACTGGAACCAAAGGGTACAGATTTATTGATAGTAATAACAAATTTATAGTATCCAGGACAGCTGTGTTCCATGAACAGGCCAATTGGTCAAAATTGCACCTTAATGAAATATTTCCTAATAAATGTAAAGATACGATATCTTGCGAGGAAGGAACAACAGAAAATCAAAATATTAACAAAAGTAAGAACAAAACCAAAACTTGGACTAATAGTCAGCATAAAATAAAGACAGACACGTTAACAAAAAAGGAAGCTAGATATTTGCATGATAACCATAGCAAGCCTGAAAGAACTATTAGAAACAATAGAAACCAAATACCAAATAAATACAAAGATTACGTAATGCATATGAATGGAGAACAAATAACACCTAATACATATGAAGAAGTATTGAAACTTCCACATGAAGAAAGAGAAAAATGGGAACTAGCTATGGAAAAAGAGATGGAAAGTTTACAAGGATTAAATGTATTCACACCTGCGATCGCACCTAAGGATAAAACAATTATAGGTACCAGGTGGATTTATAAAATTAAGAACTTAGAAGGAGGCAATACCTTATACAAGGCTAGACTAGTTGCACAAGGCTATGCACAAAAATATCCAGAAGACTATACTGATACATATTCACCCACAGTGAGAACAGAGAGTGTCAAAACAGCCCTTGTAGTAGCATCTGCACTCAATCTGGACGTATTCCAATATGACATACAGACCGCATACTTACATGCAAAATTAGATAAGGAAATATATGTAAGAGCACCACACAGTCAATACACTAATAAGAACGAAATTTGGTTATTAAATAAGAGTCTGTACGGATTAAAGCAATCCGGCAAAAGATGGTACGATTGCTTGGTAAAAGTACTTAAGACCATGGATTTCAACGCCACCACTGCTGATAACTGTTTCTTTGTAAAAAAGAGTAATGATCATATTGAATTTGTATTAATTTACGTGGACGATATTTTATACATTGGAAAGCATAAAGAGAGCAGGGAAATCTTTGTAAATAAGTTAAATGAACACTTCTCACTGAAATCTCTGGGTAAAGTGAATAAATACCTTGGTGTGCAAATTAACAAAACTAAAAGGGGATTCAAACTTACACAGAAAGATAAAATCATCGAACTCCTAAACAAATGTAACTTAAATAATGCCAAAACCTGTGACACCCCTATGCAAACTGATTTTCTTAGAAACACTGATGAATCTTCCCCTGAGTTTAAAGACAACACATTTTACAGATCAGTTATAGGTTCACTCCTTTATATATCTAATTGGACTAGGCCAGATATTGCATTACCTCTCAATCTATTGTCAAGATATGTTAGTAAACCAACCTTGTATCATTGGGAAGCTGTCAAAAGAATTCTAAGATATCTGAAGGGTACATTAGATTTTTGTTTAATGTTGGAACCCAATAATGACAGAGAACCAAAAATTACTTGTTATGCTGATGCAGATTGGGCTGGTGATACATCATGCAGAAAGAGTACTTCTGGTTATGTTTTTCTATTGAATGATTGTCCAGTTTACTGGTATACTGGTAAACAAGAACTAGTAGCCACTTCTACTACAGAAGCGGAATATGTTTGTTTGTCCAAGGCTGCAAATAACCTTGTATGGTTCAATGATCTGATCACTGATGTTTGGAAGAAACCCACTTTACCATTTATTATGCATGAAGACAATAAAGCGGCCATTGAAATATCCAGATCCGATGCAATTGGACAAAGGTCCAGGCATATTGATATAAAGTTTAAGCATGTGAGACAACTGTCTCAAGACGGATTCATTAAAGCAATACATTGCGATACTTCTGAACAATTAGCTGACATATTAACAAAACCCTTACCTTCTAAACAACACAAATATTTAACTTCTAAATTATATGTATTATATTGTCCTGAATCAGAATGTAATTGGTGTTGTGTAACGAACCGGCATTTAGAGGGGGATTTGTCAGATGTAAATGCCTTATTCTCCAATGTGTAAATAATGTATATATGGAACATCAGAGGTTAACTTATTCTTTGGACTTTAATGTATTCATAACTTACCACTCCCATTCCTAACTCCACCCCTTGTATATATAAGGAGCCACCCTCACCATTCTCGGCGCTTCTACCTTGAATATTCAGTGAATATAGAATGCCTATCATAATTAAAAAGAAATATATTTAAAGCTCTAACTCCTATTATCTTTATTGAGTCTGATCCTGAAAATATTGCAACAATTAGCTCTCTCTCTCTCTCTCTCACTCTCTTTGAGCCCCATCCATTACATAAGATTGTTGTTATGGGGAAAATAGGAGATAGGTATGTAGATTGTCTTGACTTGAACAAAAATAAAGTGGTAATTTGATGATGGTGATGATGATGATAATGAGGAGGAGGAGATCTACCTATTCCAGGTTCCTGGGAAGAACTAGAAACATAACAGAGTAAAATAACAGAATAACAGAATTGGAAGGGACCTTGGAGGTCTTCTAGTCCAACCCCCTGCTTAGGCAGGAAACCCTATACCATTTCAAACAAATGGTTGTCCAATCTCTCCTTAAAAATCTCCAGTGATGGAGCAGCCACAATTTCTAAAAGCAAGCCATTCCACTGATTAATTGTTCTCACTATTAGGAAATTTCTCCTTAGTTCTAGGTTGCTTCTGTTCTTGATTATTTTCCATCCGTTGTTTCTTGTCTTGCCTTCTGGTGCTTTGACATCCCCCCCCCATTTTTTGTGGTAGCCCCTCCAGTATTGGAAGACTGCTATCATATCACCCTAGTCCTTCTTTTCACCAAACTAGGCATACCCAGTTCCTGCAACCGTTCTTCATATGTTTTAGTCTCCAGTCCCCTAATCATCTTTGTTGCTCTTCTCTGCACTCGTTTTTTTTTTTTTTTTGCTTTAATTTATATGGCGCCCTTCTCCGCAGACTCAGGGCGGCTTACAATGCGTTAAGCAATAGCCTTCATACTTTTGTATATTTTATACAAAGTCAGCTTATTGCCCCCACAATCTGGGTCCTCATTTTACCTACCTTTGAAAGGATGGAAGGCTGAGTCAACCTTGAGCCTGGCGAGATTAGAACTTGCAGTAATTGCAAGCAGCAGATATTAATAACAGTGTGCTTTAGTCCACTGTACTACCAAGGCACTGTACTACCAAGACTCGTTCTAGAGTCCCAACCTTTTTTATATCATGGTGACAACATTTGGATGTAACATTCCAGGTCTGGTGTATTCCAAATGCCACATTCTGTCTAAATATCTGGCTGACTGTGTGACCAATTATAATTCTAATACCATTTGCCTGCAAGCAAGAACTGGTGGCACCACAAAATAGACAAAGCAGTGTTCTAGGTCATTAGAATTCAAACAGACAACCACTTGCCACATAACAACCTAGACTTAATAGTTGTTCATAAGGACAAAAAAAAAAATATCTGGATAGTGAATGTGACAGTACCTGGAGACAGCAGAAGACATTCTGGTTTTTCTTTGAACACGTTTCACTTCTCATCCAAGAAGCTTCTTCAGCTCTGACTGAATGGTGGGGAATGGAATTATTTACGCTCCTTGCAGACAGATGGTCATTTATATTCTTTTAGGGAGTCATTAAGGCCACCTGGAGTTTTATCTGTGTCATTGGGATCACCTGAGTGAGGCAAATGGGTGTGGAACCTTCTTGGAACTGTAGAAAGGAGCTGTGCTGGAGATTGATGATGTTGTATCCCTCCCCCTCTATTGAGAGAGGGCTGTTCAATTTTGAGACAGATGGTCTCTTTGACCCCTCTTTCAAACCAGCAGTCCTCTCTGTCCAAAATGTGGACTTTGCTGTCTTCAAAAGAGTGGCCTTTGTCTTTTAAATGCAGATGGACTGCTGAATCTAGTTCTGATGGGTTTGTTCTCCTATGTTGTGCCATGCGTTTATGAAGTGGTTGTTTTGTTTCCCCAATATACAGATCTGCACATGGCTCGCTGCATTGTACTGCATATACCACATTGCTCAGTTTGTGTCCGGGTGTTTTATCCTTGGGGTGGACAAGCTTCTGTCTTAGTGTATTCTTGGGTTTGAAGTGTGCACGTATGTTGTGTTGGCAGAAGAGAAAGGAGGAGGGGAAAAAATCACAAAATACGAAGACCTGCAAATAGAAACTGAACAACTGTGGCAAAAGAAAGAAAAGGTAGCACCTATAGGGACAGAGGTGTTGATTGCAATCCCAACACATCTGGAGCACCACTTGAATGCCATCGGCATTGACAAAACCACCATCTGTCAATTTCAAAAGGCAGCTTTACTCAAACAGCTTACATCCAGAAGTGGGTTTTAGCAGGTTCTGACCAGTTCTGAAGAACCGGAAATTTTGAGTAGTTCGGAGAACCGGTAGTAAAAATTCTGACTGGCCCCACCCCCATGTATTCTCTGCCTCCCAAGTCTCAGCTGATTGGGAGGGAATGGGGATTTTGCAGTAACCTTCCCCTGGATTGATAAGGGAATGGAGATTTTACAGTATCCTTCCCTTGGAGTGGGGTGGAAATGGAGATTTTACAGTATCCTTCCCCTGCCACGGCCAGTAAGCCACGGCCACCAAATCATGCCACACCCACCAAGCCACACCCGCAGAACCGGTAGTAAAAACTTTTGAAACCCACCACTGCTTACGTCCTGCGATGATCCCTCTAAAACCATCAAACACCATCTGTCTATCCCTGTCCCTTTGGAAGGACTTGTTAGCTGGATAAAAGTGCCAAATCCAGTTTACACATCTGGTTGATTGTGCAATCAACCCCAATAATAACAGTGTTATGTTTTCTACGTACGTGAAGACAATGGCAAATCACTGTGGAACCTGGGAGTAAACAAATCCTTGGTGTAGCGTTTTTCATTTCAGAGACTTCAAACCGTTCAATTTCCCGGAAAGGACAAACAGACAGATATTGCTGGTTATCTCCATCAATCAAAAGAAGAGATGTGGGGGCTAATTCCTTTTTTATTAAATGTAGAGTGATATGCAATCTGTTTTCTGTGTAATCGATACACATAATAAGCTCTTCTGTGAAGGAGCTGAAATGGAGTTGATGCATCTTTTCATAAGTGCCATTTCTTGCTTTGACAGTGTTACATCGACAATATCTTTCCATGGTTATGTATGCCTGCTTGGTTACATCTGGCAGGAGAGTAAAGCTTGGTCTCCTGTCCATCAAAGGGTATCTGAGGTTGCTTCCTCTGTTTGGGAAAAGCAGCTGAACCCAGACAGAAATGCTTCCCACCTTACTTCCCCAAACCTAGAAACTTAAAGGGGACTGCTTATTTATTTATATAACCCACTTTTATTTTATTTTTTGTAACTAAAGGTGATGGATATATGGAAGACCTATTTTCCCTACAAGAACAGTGAGGTGGGTTGGGTTGAAAGAAAGAGGAAGTCATCCAGCTGGTTCTTTTTATGCCTGAGATGGGACTAGAACTCACCATTTATTTATTTATTTATTTGTTTTAATTTGTATACCACCCTTCTCCAAGGACTCAGGGCGGTGAACAGCCAGAATAAAACAGAACATACAAAATTTAAAAACAGTTTAAAAATAATTAAATATTTTTGGCCGCAAATTAAAACAACCCAATTAAAATCAATTAAATTTAACCAAAACTGTGGGATCAAGCCGAAATAAATAAGTTTTCAGGGCCCGACGAAAAGTCCGGAGGTCTGGTATTGTACGTATCTCTGGGGGGAGGTTGTTCCAGAGGGCGGGCCCCGCCACAGAGAAGGCTCTCCCCCTGGGGGTCGCCAGCCGACACTGTCTGGTGGATGGCACCCTGAGGAGGCCCTCTCTGTGCGAGCGTACTGGCCGGTGGGAGGCTATTGGTGGCAGAAGGCGGTCTCGTAAATACCCCGGCCCTAAGCCATGGAGCGCTTTAAAGGTGGTCACCAACACCTTGAAGCGCACCCGGAAGACCACTGGGAGCCAGTGCAGCTCACGCAGGAGAGGTGTCACATGGGAGCACCCCGTCACTCCCATAACCCCCGCGCAGCCGCATTCTGGACCAGCTGGAGCCTCTGGGTGCACCCTAGGGGGAGCCCCATGTAGAGAGCCCCATGTTCTGGTGGTTGGCTCAAAGTGACCCACACACTTTCATGCCTAAGATAGGACTAGAACTCCCTGTCTCCTGGTGATTGGCTCAAAGTCTCCTAGCCCAAAGTCACCCAGCTGGGTTTTTTTAATTCCTGAGATGGGACTAGAACTCCCTGTCTCCTGGTGATTCGCTCAAAGTCACCCAGCCAGATTTCATGCCTAAGGTAGGACTAGAAGTCAAAGTTTATGGTCATTGACCCAAAGTCACCCAGACACTTTCATGCCCAAAAGCAGGACTAGAACGCCCTGTCTCCTGGTGATTGCCTCAAAGTCACCCAGACATTTTCATGCCTAAGGCAGGACTAGAACTCACAGGCTCCTGGTGATTGGCCCAACATCACCCAACTGGCTTAAATGCCTAAGGTAGGAATAGAAGTCAATATTTCTTGGTGATTGGCCCAAAGTCGCCTATTTGGCTTTTATTCCTAAAGTGGTACTAGAACTCACAGACTCCTGGTTTCTAATCTGGTGCCTTAACCACTAGACTAAACTGTCTCTATCTCAAAGTTAGCCATCTCAATGGCTCTCGAAGAAGAGAGAAGCGACTTAAATGACTTTGGGTCATGCATCCAAATACATGATCCAATTTTTGGAGTTTTTATCTGGAACTTTCATAATAGTTATGAATCTCACAAAATTACTATCATGGAATATGGCAATGCTTCCCCAACTTTTTCCTTCATTACTGCAAGCCATTTATTTTATCAAATTTTGCAGACCCAAAGTCGGGCCCATATCCTTTCCAACGATCACAGACTGTGGAATTCTGGGAGTTGAAGTCCACCCACCTGAAAATTATCCAGAATGAGAAAGACTGATTTATAACTCTCAGTTTCTGTTGAATGAATAAATAGTAACTGGCAGGACGGGTTTTTGTTTTGCATAGAGCTTGTGACACGGAAGCCCTCAAAGTTGCACAAGCGCCCAAATCAAGATCACATGACCACAGGGATGTTGAGACGGCCATAAATGCGAGGACCATTTAGAAGTCCCTTTTTTCCCAGCATCATTGTAAGCTTAAGCAGGCGCTAAATGAATGGTCGTAAGTGGAGGACTGCCTGTAATTTTGAAAATGCGCCAAGGAGACAGGAATAAAGTTTGACGGCTGCCTTAGAAAATTAATAAAATTTATATATATAAAAAATTGATGGCTGCCTATATGCCAATTTTGGCTCATACAGAGGGAGAGCAAAAGTTATTCGTGACCGTTTTTTTTTTTTAAAAAATGCATTTGATAAAAAGAAAACTTCTAATTTTCTGCTGGGAATATTCCTTAGCAAACACTTGTGATTGACAGGGTATAAATCACCGGATTCCTCCGGAAAACAACAGTATGCAAACAACCTTTCCTTCTTCTTAGTATTTTATTGTTCTGGTTTGCAATTGCTGCTAACTAATGCCTGGCACTTAAATTTGTCTCAATTAAGGGCGCTTCCATTGAAGGAGAGAATGCATTTTGCCTGTGCATCCATTAATCACATCCCCATTAACTCAACCATTGTCAGAAGGTGATTTTTTTCCCCCTTCCTTCTTCGTGTGTGCGTGTTTGTTTATGTGTGTGCACATCAAAAAAGAAAGAGGAATTTGTCTTTGGCTGCTTCTGATCTTGTAAAGCAGGGGTGTCAAACTCAAGGCCTATGTTGTGGCTCCGTTACCCGAGCCTGTGTTATCGGCAGAAGAGGACTCTGAGAGTGAAGGCGAGGAGTTGGCAAGGCCTCCCTCTCCAGGACCCTCCTCTCTGGCAATGCCTTCGGTGTCCGCCGAAGGTCAAGAGATAGGCCCGGGGCCAAGCACGTCCACGCAGCCACAGGTGGACAGTAATGAGGGAGATGAGTCTTGGCTGGATCCTCGGCAGTGTCGCAGAGATAAGCGCGTGCAACAGAAGAAGAGGTATGTCAGGGATTAGACTGAGTCATTGGACCACACTCCGCAGGGTATAAAAGAGGGTGTGGTGGCCAATTCAGCTCTGTGACAAGCAAAAAACGGATATCGGACGACCTTCTTTGTATTTACTGGACTTTGTTGATTATTGTGTATTGGCTTTGTTCCCGGACGAAGGGAGAAACTCCCCCCTTGTGAGTAAAGAATACCTGGCAGCCAGCCACTGAGTTGCTGCCAATTCTGATACCAAATAAACTGTTGTCGGCTGAGTACTTTAACTGTTGCCTGTCTGTGGGGGTGCGTGTGTGAGACGGGGACAGAACAGCCTGGGGGCCGGATCTGCCTCACGAGCTGCTTAGATCTGACCCGCAGGGCCGCCCTGGAAACAGTGAAGGACTGGCCCACGGTGCCTCTGCCAGCAAAAATGGAGCTTGCAAGGGCCATGGGCAGTCCTCCCGAGTTCCATTTTCGCTGGCAAAGGGTTGTAGGAGGCCATCACAGCCAAAAACGGAGCTTGGGAGTCCGTTTTCACTGGTAGAGCGCTCCGGCCACCACAGGCATCCCGACACAAGCGATGTCAAGCTAGCCACGCCCACCCTGGCCACGCCCACCATGCCCACTTCCCCGAGGTTAAACACAACCCTGATGCGGCCCTTAATGAAATCGAGTTTGACACCCCTGCTGTAAAGCAAATGTGGACAACTATGGCCCCTTCACGGCCTGTGGACTTCAACTCCCAGAATTCTTCTGGCTCAGGAATTCTGGGAGTTGAAGTCCACAGGTCGTGAAGAGGGCATATTTGCCTCTCCCTGGTGGTAGAAAGAATAAATAAAAACAAATATTTTTAACAGTTTCAGTGGCATATCCCGGAGATTACATTACCTCTCCTTGCATTTTTACTATAAAGCTGTATTTGACGGGGGAGCCATATATATGGAAATAAAATAATGGTTTTGTGTAATAAAGTGAAATGCATTTTACATAAAAGAAGAGGAGAAATCCCTTCTAGCACTGAAGATGTTACCTAGTTGGGTAATAAAACGTCTGCAAGAAAACCACTAAGCTCAGAGAGTACCAAGGACCTCACAATTCAACCCTGAGCTACAAATCTTTTCTTCTGTTGGTACTGTAGACCTGTTTTAGATTTATTCGCTCACATTATGTGGAGCTCAAGATTTTTCATGGAATTCTGTTCCTTGAAGGACTCAATCAAGTCAACCACATTGATTCATTTACAAAAGAAGCTGCTCCTCCACAGATCATCTAGCTCCGGGGCTCTTCAAACTTGGCAACTTTAAGACTTGTGGACTTCAACTCCCAGAATCCCCCCCCCAGTATGGCTGCCGAGGAATTCTGGGAGTTGAAGTTCATGAGTCTTAGGCTGGCTGAGGAATTGTGGGAGTTGAAGTTTACAAGTTTTAAAGTTGCCAAGTTTGGAAATCCATGATCTAGCTTAAGGACTATCCAACTGTGGTGGGTGAAAAGACTATTGAATGTCCTTTTGCTCTGCCATTTAGAATGAACAGACAATTAAAAAGCATAGTGTAGTTAAAACTCTAGATACTTAAGCAATTTTATCTTTGCCTATGTGGGAATGTTCTTTGCAAGAACATTCCCACCAGCGGTGAAATCCAGCTGGATCTATCCGGCTTGCACAAACTGGTAGCGCCGGCAGTGGGAAGCTCTGCCCACCCGCCGGGAAGTCATTACATCCCATTTTTGACCCATTGCGCATGCATAGAAGAGGTACATGCACTCACACTCCCAAACCGGTAGTGAAGGTAAGTGCATTTCACCACTGTTTCCCATCCATAATGACAGAGCAAGCCATTGGTACAGGGTTCCTCAAACTTGGCAGCTTTAAGACTTGTGGACTTCAACTCCCAGAATTCTCCAGCCAGCTGGCTGGAGAATACTGGGAGCTGAAGTCCACAAGTCTTAAAGCTGCCAAGTTTGAAGACCTCTGCATTAGTATATGAACAGAGAGCAAACCTCACTCCTTCCTGGCACTGATGGTGTTACACAGTTAGGTTATTTATTTATTTATTTATTTATTTATTTATTTATTTATTTATTGTCATATTTATATGCCGCCCTTCTCCCGAGGGACTCGGGGCGGCTCACAGAATAAAGCAACCCAACAATAAATACAATTAAAATGTTAAAATCCGATTTTAAAACTCCAAATCCCCCAAATTAAAATGCACGGCAGATCAGGGAATTGGCTGAAAGAGCCATGTCTTTAGGTTGGCGTGGAAGGTGCGGAGGTCGGAGGGCTGTCCGGAGCCCAGTGGGTAAACCATTCCAGAGGGTGGGTGCGACCACAGAGAACGCCCTCATCCTGGGGGCCACCAGCCGACACTGTCTGGACGAGTGTTGGCTGGGACCCGGAGTGTCGGCTGGGACCCAGAGGAGGGCAGTTCTATGTGAGCGCATTGGGCGGTGGGAGGCCGGTAGGAGGTAGTCCTGCAAGTACCCCGGGCCCATGCCATGAAGGGCTTTATAGGTGAGCACCAGCACCTTGAAGCAGATCCGGAGGACCACCGGCAACCAGTGCAGCTCGCGCAACAATGGTTTGTGGGACCGCCTTCTGCCGCCAATAGCCTCCCACCGACCAGTACGCTCCCACAGAGAGGGACTCCTCAGGGTGCCGTCAGCCAGGCAATGTCGGCTGGCGACCCCCAGGGGGAGGGCCTTCTCTGTGGCAGCTCCTGTCCTCTGGAACAATTTGCCCCTGAAGATACGAAGAATATTGGATCTCCGGGTCTTTCGCCGTGCCCTGAAAACTTTTCTTTTCCACCAAGCAGGGCTGGCGTGAACCCCCCCCCCTTTTTTTAGTTTTTTAGCTTTTAATTTGTCAATGGGTTTTAATTCGAATTGTTTTAAATTTGGGCCAAAGTATGTAATTCTTTTAATAATTTTAAATTTTGTATTGGTATGTGTTTTAGTTCTTGCATTTTTACTATAGATGTAGATGTTTTTATTTTGGCTGTGCACCGCCCTGAGTCCACTAAGAGAAGGGCGGTATACAAATTGAATTAAATAAATAAATAAATAAATAAATAAATAAATAAATAAATAAATAAATAAATAAATATGGGAGTAATGGGAAGCACCGTAACTACTCGCGCGGCCGCATTCTGGACAAGTTGGAGATGTAATGAAACATCTGCAAGAAAACAACCAAGTTTAGAGATACCAAGGACCCCACAGTTCAACTCTGAGCTACAAATATTATCTTGTACTAGAACTGAAACTGTCTTGAAGACCATCCTTTTAAAATCCTTCAATGAGAAGCTTGCCTTGTTTAAACAATAGGATCTTCTCTATGTTGCTTCCAGTCATACAACAGAACTCCAGGAGGTCTTTTCTGAACTCAAGAGTTGAACTGTGCGGTCTTTGATATTTCCAGTTCCCTGCCGAAAACAGAACTCTAGGATTCTACGGATGTGATGAATCCAACTCTATGATCCATGGTTGATTTGATTCATAGAATCATAGAGTTGGATTCATAAAATCATTAGAATCATAGAGCTGTTTCCTGAACTCAAGAGTTGAACTGTGCGGTCTTTGATATTTCCAGTTCCCTGCCGAAAAAAAGAACTCTAGGATTCTACGGATGTGATGAATTCAACTCTATGATCCATGGTTGATTTGATTCATAGAATCATAGAGTTGGATTCATGAAATCATTAGAATCATAGAGCTGTATTCGGCCCACACAGCTCCCCCGTAATGCTCAAATTCTGCTTGCCTGAATTGAGGCGTGAGAGAGATGGAGCACAGGATGGCTCTTTTTCAATAAACAATTATTCTCCAGGTACACAAACAGAATTCCAAGCAAATCCAAGTGCACCAGGGAGAAAAGGAAGGCAGCTGTATCACAGAATCAATTTTGCAGTGCTTTGCTTGCACACAGCAGAGATATAAATGACGGCGGGAGCTGCAAGTCAATTGAAGCTTCAAGACTGCAGGGAGTTGAGGGCTAAAAGAAAAAGAAGGCAAGAAGGATATTGTCATGCACTCAACAAAATAATGATAAAGCAGGAACCGGTTTCCACCTCTCCGGGGAAATGTTCTGTCAAAATAGAAAAGCCAAACTAGTACAGTTCAAGGTCTGTCTCCCATTACCAATAAATATATTCTCCTTTCCACTGCCTGCATTTTAAATGCAGATGTATTTTTCTGGGTTGACATGATAGGTGTTGGTGAACAGTTCAAATATTCATTTGGCTTGTGCTTACTGGCAACGGTGATGTGAAAATTCAATAAAAACAGTGCATTTTCGGCTCTTTTTTTGTCTTCTTCTTTATAACTCAGTCATCTATTCGGCCAGTGGAAAAGAAACATTCTGAAGCTTAAGAAAATCTAGAATATTTGAGGGTTATTAAAAAAAAAAAAGGCAAAAGCTTAGGATATTTTGGCCACAAGGAGAAGGAGAAGGAGAAGGAGAAGAAGAAAAGAAGAAGGAGAAGGAGAAGGAGAAGGAGAAGGAGAAGGAGAAGGAGAAGGAGAAGAAGAATGAAACAGAACAGAATAGAATTCTTTATTGGCCCAGTGTGATTGGACACATAAGGAATTTGTCTTGGTGCATATGCTCTCGGTGTACATAAAAGAAAAGATAAATTCATCAAGAATCATAAGGTACAACACTTAATGATAGTCATAGGGAACAAATAAGCAATCAAATCATATTAGGAAACAGTCAATATAAATCTTAAGGAAATCTGGAGGTGGAGGAGGAGGAGGAGGAGGAGGAAGTATCATTTAATAGCCTATGAAAGGATGAATGAACAAAATGGCCGCCCCATTGTATAAATTTGAGAAGCTATCAGATGTGCCAAATAACTAAATAAATGCTTTGCTAGGGATATTGTTAGGAAAAAGGAGATTCAATAATCAGTTTTTTTTTTATCCTGCTTCATATCACTTTATTGCTACTACAGAAAGGACCATAAAATTCCTAAAACAAAACAAAATCCACACAACAACTCTAAACTAAGCAAGCAAATGAAAACCCCTGGAGCATTTTTTTTGCTGATCAGATTTTGCCTAACATGGATTATGCAAATTGGAACAGCGGGAATGACAAACTGGCCTCCTCAAAAGAAGAAAAACAAATATCTATTTCTTTCCTCTTGTCAAAGAGGCCAAGGAAGCAGCTGTGTATAGAATAGAATAGAATAGAATAGAATAGAATAGAATAGAATAGAATAGAATAGAATAGAATAGAATAGAATAGAATAGGGTAGGGTAGGGTAGGGTAGGGTAGGGTAGGGTAGGGTAGGGTAGGGGAGAGGAGAGGAGAGGAGAGGAGAAGAGAAGAGAAGAGAAGAGAAGAGAAGAGAAGAGAAGAGAAGAGAAGAGAAGAGAAGAGAAGAGCTAGAAGGGACCTTGGAGGTCTTCTAGCCCAGCCCCCTGCTCAAGCAGGAGATCCTATACTATTTAAGTGATGGTGTGCCCATGATTTCTGGTGGCAAGCTGTTCCACTGGTTAATTCTTCTCACTGTTAGGAAGTTTCTCTTTAATTCAAGGTTGCCTCTCTCCTTGGTTAGTTTCCAACTATTGTTTCTTCTCCTGCCCTCTGGTGCTTTGGAGAATAATTTGACCCCCTCTTCTTTGTGGCAGCCCCTCAAATACTGGAATACTGCTATCATGTTGCTCCTAATTCTTCTTTTCTTTAGACTAGGCGAACCCCAAATCCTAAAGATGTTCTTCATATGTTTTAGTCTCCAGGCCTTTGATCATCTTAGTTGCTCTTCTCTGAACTTTTTCCAAGGTCTCAACATTTCCTCTTTTTTTGTAATGTGGTGACCAATACTAGATGCAGTATTCCAGGTGTGGTCTTAGTAGGGTTTTTATAAAGGGATACTAGTGCTTCATGTGATCTTGATTCTATGCCTCTGTTTATGCAGCCCAGAACTGTGTTGGCTTTTTTGGCTGCTGCTGCACACGGCTGGCTCATATTCAAGTGATCGTCCACTAGGACTCCAAGGTTCCTCTCACAGTTACTGTTCTTGAGTCACCTAATCTGTACTTATTTTGACACTGGACATTCTCCCCAGTGCAAAAATTAAGACTCCTCATTATATTACTACTAGATGATAATCCGGCATTGCCCAGGTATTTATGACATCGAAGCCTTTGTCTGACAAGAGAGCCATTGAGAGGGGCCTTTCTTCTCCCTACTCCCATGCCCATCATCCCTGCCCTCTCCCTTCCCCCTCCCATGTGCTCCTCTTTCCTGCCCTGTCTACCATCCTGGCACTTTTCCCAAATCCATCAGGCTCTTTCCCATTGGTCCACTGGAGGGCAAACATCATGACTGGCTTTCTAGAGGAAGCTGCAAAGAAACTGACATCACAAACAATTGCTGCTCTAGGATGCCGCACTAGCTCTCCTTAATGGCCCAGGCATTCCACAGTTATGCTGGAACACACACACACACACACACACACACACACACACACACACACACACCAGGGGTGTCTTACCCCCCAGAGTATTTGTTTCCAGAGAGTAAATCATCTCTGTACCAAGTTTGGTTGAAATTGCTCGAGCCGTTCCAGAGTTATGCTGGAACATACATACATACATACATCTTCTTTTATATAAATAGATAGATAAAGAACATAAAACATACAGTGGGTTTTTTAGACCCTTTGTATAGGAAGATCAGAAAATCAAATGAAATGAAACCGCATAGGAACCAAATGAAAGATTTCATTATGAGCAATAGATCTTCCTTCCAGTCCTGTTCACTGCTACCTTTGCTTCTATGTTTTCCATACTGGTTGTAATTCCCCACCCCCCACCCCCTAACATTTATCAAATTTGAGTTTTATTAACAAAACTCAGAAGGAGAATAATATGAGTGTGATATTAAAATCTTATGGGACTGGAATATTTCAGAGTTTAGCTAACAGTTTTGGGAAAACAGTTTTTTTCTGAAGGAAAGCAAGATGCTTCTTCCTTTAACCATAGAGAAAATATAGGTTACTTTGAAGTAATAATAGAAGTAGTTGTTACTTTAATTATAGCATGTTTTGTAGTGATTACATTATAGATTCAAATAATACTCATTCCAGAGAATTGAGGACAACACAAAATACATCCAGACAGTTAATTTATTACCTCTATTATCAGAAAAGAAAAGAAAAAGCTACTATTATCTCACTATTAATCTAGCTAAAATATGTCTGGATGTCTAGCACTCAGGCAAATCTCAGACACATCAACAAGCACAGAGAGATAAACAACATGGACATGCCATTCAAAAAAGACCCAACCAAAAGGCCAAAAAAGGAAACAAAAAGACCCAAACACCTCTTTACCAGCAATCAACACCCAGAAAAGCAGACATTTACCTCAAGATTAATACTAGACCTACAATCAAGTAGCAAACAATATCCCAATCAAGGAAATACCACCTCAGAAAACAAAGCAAACACCCCTACTTTCTAGCACTGATGATGTTACCTAGCTGGGTAATGAAACATCTGCAAGAAAACCACCAGAGCTCAGAGAGCACCAAGGCCCCCCACAGTCATTGTCCTCCTCCTCTTGCTTCCCCTCCCCTCCTCCTCTCCATAAAACCATTCCCTTCTAGCCCTGATGATGCTACCCAGTTGGGTAATGAAACATCTGCAAGAAAATAACCAAGCTCAGAGAGCACCAAGGACCATCCCAGTTCAACCCCAGGTGACAAGCATTCCCTTTCATTTGTACTGTCAGCGTTCCAGCGCTGACATATGAAAAGGAGAAGAGAAGCTTGAATTTTTGCCTACTTAATTCCTTTGAAGATTCTGTCTCCTCGGAGATGGGAGGGGGTGGGACACACCCTCAGACGGGGTAATGGTACTAAACTTGTTGTTTGTCTCGTGCAGGCCTCACTGGGAGAATGAAGGGAGAGGGGCCGGATGTCAGCATTCCAGCGCTGACATATGAAAAGGAGAGGAGAAGCTTGAACTTTTGCCTACTTAATTCCTTTGAAGATTCTGTCTCCTCAGAGATGGGAGGGGGGGACATTCCTGTGATCTGACGGAGATAGGATGAAGAGAGTGGCTTGGAAGATAGCCAATGAGACGCAGAGAATTGGGGATCGGAAAGGGAGGGCTTAGGGGGCAAAGGTCAGTGCTGACCGCGAAAGGGACAGATCACTATGCTCAATAAAGAAAAAATTTCCTCAAAGATCAGCAGTTTGGAAATTCATTTATTTTGAGATAGCATCGAAACCTGACATGTACCATATTGGGATTATCATTGCTTCTGAATACAGAAGGACTTGTGTACTCTGCTGGAGTAGTGATAGATCTACCTCCAAGCAGGGGTGGGCTTCAAAAATTTTAGCAAGGGGTTCTCTGCCCAGGTGCTGGGTGGGAGTGGCCATGGTGGGCTTGGCCTAGTCGGCCTCCTGCACCAAAGCTAGGGGGCATTTTTGTCCTCCCCGAGCTCCTCTTCAGGCTCTAGAGGCCCTCTGGAGGCCAGAAATGGGCTCAGTAGGCCCATTTTTCGCCCTCCCCAAGTCTCCACGCACGTCCTACACTTACCTGTATCCAAAACAGCCGTGTGGGGACTCCTGGGCGGGGAGGGGTGGGAGGGGCCAGCCGGGAGTGGGATTTGGGAGTTCTCCAAACTGTACAGAATCTTAGCTAGAGTTTCTCCCAAACCCCTGCGAACCCCAAACAGCCCACCCCTGCCTCCAAGACAGATTAATACCGATTGAAAGCTTGGTAGAACAAGCTTGCTTTCTTGTCCTTATGAAATGCTATGAAGTAAGGTTCCATATGGACCCTTTAGAGCAGGGGTCACCAACCTTTCGGACCTCAGGAACCACTAAATTCATAATTTTAAATCCCGTGGACCACTAATATGATCAAGCTAATGACTGGCTGGGTGGGCGTGGCAAGGTAGTCATGTGACTGGGTGGGTGTGGCCAACTCAATGTCTGTTGTGGCTCCGTTGCCTGAGCCTGGGCTATCGACAGATGCAGACTCTGAGAGTGAGGGAGAGGAGTTGGCAAGGCCTCCCTCTTCAGGACCCTCCTCTCTGACAATGCCTCCGGAGGACACCGAAGGCCAAAAGATAGGCCCAGAGCCAAGCACGTCCCCGCAGCCACAGGTGGACAGCGACGAAGGAGATAAGTGCTGGCTGGACCCTCGGCAGAGGCACAGGGAGAAGCATGCGCAGCAGAGGAGAAGGCGTGCCAGAGATTAGCTGAGTCACTGGACCACACCCCACAGGGTATAAATGTGGGTGTGGTGGCCGGTTCAGTTTGTGACGAGCAAAAACTAGAAATAATCCATGATCTCTGTGTTACTGGACTTCTGCCTGCCTTGTCGGACTGCATTTGGACTAATCCTTGTATTGTTGAAACTTTGCCTGCTTTATTGGAATGCTTGCAGTCTAATCTTTGTTTTGTGTGAGTAAAGTCTGAATTGGCAGCTAGCCACTGGGTTGCTGCCAGCTTTATCTTAAAAGATTTTGTTGTGTGGCTTATTAACTCCAGGCCATCTGTGGGGGTGCGTGTGGGACGGGGACAGAACAATGTCACTCACGTTGAGGGATGCCTTGCCAGTCTCTACTTAGTACTCCTTACCTGCCCGCCCGGGCTCCTTAGGGCCCAACAGGAAGCAGTTGCTGTAGCTAAGCAGCCACCATGAGAAAGAGTTGGCAAAACAGCTGGCTCCGTTCAAATTGGATCTGACTGAGAAGGAGTCTCAGCAGAAGCACCTCACTGAGAACTATGAGCATAGGCTTTCCAAGCAGAGGGAAGACCTGCAGGAGTGGAAGGCCAGGTACCAGCGCCTGGAGACTCAGCAGGCTGAGATAGTCAGCCAGTTCGAGGCCATGATGCAGACCCACTGGAACAAGGCCCTCCGTCTTTTCACCACCAGCAGCACTTCCTTCCAGCCTTCGGAGAAAGCCCCACACCAGGAGGCTGAAGCAGACCCCAAGTCCGAATTTCTGCCCCCCCTCCAATCCGCACAAAAAGACCCAGAAGGGGGAGACTCTCTGCTCCAACACAAACGTTCATTGCACGATCCGGACCAGGGGCCGTAGTTTGAGGACTCCTGATTTAGTGCAATATAAAAAACTGCAAATAATTTTTCTGAGGACCACCAAAATTTTCTTGCGGACCACCAGTGGTCCACAGACCACCAGTTGGTGACCGCTGCTTTAGAGGCAGGGATGAGTATGGGAGGGTATGAGAGAGAAACAACCAGAAAAGTCTTTCTCCATATCACCACGTGACCTCAGGGAGTTGATGCAGGTCACCAAGGATGCTCGGATTGAATTCTGGCAATTAAATGATGGAAGAATTCGGTGAATGAACCAGACAGTGCTATAGGATGGAATAATGCTACAAATCCAGAGCCAAAAAGGGGCTTGAAAGCTCTTAGGGATAACGCAAGAAAACATCTGTCTTCATCACTTTAAATCAACTTTAAATTTTCCTGGGAGAGCGTGAGAAAGCAATTCAAAGTTCTTCTCTAAGGAACGAAACATCCAGCGTAGTGTTATAGGAATGATGGAGAAGACCGAGCCTGGCAACACTTCTTTTAAAACGATCTTGGAATAGTTTTAATTTACAAACTAAAAAGATTTCCTGAAGTTTGTCTTCTTCACCTCCTAGAGTGCAGATAGCCTTCGACTTAACAACCATTCATTTAGGGACCGTTCAAAGTTACGATGGCACTGAAAAGAATGATTTACGAGCGTTTTTCACACTTACGACTGTTTACGCATCCCCATGTTCATAGGATCAGAATTCAGACATTGGACAGCTGACTCATAGTTATGACGGTTGCAATGTCCCCGGGGTCATGTGATCCCCTTTTGCGACCTTCTGACAAGCAAAGTCAGATTCACTTAACAACCGTATTGCTAATTTAAACAACTGCAATGATTCACTGAACAACAGTGCCAAGAAAGGTTGTAAAAGGAGGCAAAATTCACTTAACAAATGTCTTGTTTTGCGACATAAATTTTGGGGTCAATTTCGGTCGAACATCAAGGGCTACCTTAAGTCATAAGAAGTCCATCTCCAGTGTTATACAGTATATCTATGCCAGCTCGGCTTCCTCCAGGAAGTAAAATAATAAATAGGTAAAACAAATAATTCTACATTGTAACACGGTTGTTAAGTGAATCTGGCTTCCTCATTGACTTTGCTTGTCAGAAAAGTTGCAAAAGGAGATCCCGTGATCCAGTATTTATTTATTTATTTTTATTTATTTTATTGAATTTCTATACCGCCCTACTCCCGAAGGACTCAGTATGGAATTCAATTTTTTTTACTAATGGTTCTGTGGGCGTGGCTTGGTGGGCGTGGTGTGGTGTGGCTTGGTGGGTGTGGCAGGGGAAGGATACTGCAAAATCTCCATTCCCACCCCATTCCTGGGGGAAAGATATTGCAAAATCCCCATTCCCTCCCCATTCCTGGGGGAAGGATATTGCAAAATCTCCATTCCCTTCCCACTCCTGAGGGAAGGATATTGCAAAATCCCCATTCCCTTCCCACTCCTGAGGGAAGGATATTGCAAAATCCCCATTCCCTTCCCACTCCTGGGAGAAGGATATTGCAAAATCCCAATTCCTGGGGGAAGGATATTGCAAAATCCCCATTCCCTTCCCACTCCTGGGGGAAGGATATTGCAAAATCTCCATTCCCATCCCACTCTGGGTCAGCCAGAGGTGGTATTTGCCGGTTCTCCGAACCACTCAAAATTTCCGCTACCAGTTCTCCAGAACCTGTCAGAACCTAGTGGATTTCACCCCTGCCGTGACCCTGGGACACTGCAACCATCATAAATATGGGTCAGGGGCCAAGTCTCTGAATTCTTATCAGGTGACCACAGGGATGCTGCAATGGTCGTTAAGTGTGAAAAACAGTCACAAGTCCCTTTTTCCCATGCCGTTGTAACTTTGAACGGTTACTAACAAACTGTTGTAAGTTGAGGACTTCCTACACTGGCTTCAAAATAAGTGAAATGAATAGAAATAGAATAAAACCAGTCTTCCTTCCTGTTCTCTTTGATTTTACCTTGAAAAGGGAGAAGGAGAAAAGACGAGGGAAGGGAAGGGGGAGAGGGAATTGAATCGACCTGCTCTGCTAAATCCCTAATGTAGTGTGGAAATAGGTTTACAACCCGTAGATGGTATCATCTGGTCACCTGCCAGGGAATGTTAAGGCCCTTGGAAATCCTATTCTGTGCCAATTTGGGAATCCTGCTGAAGCTAAAAGGCCGTTAAATGAAAGGGTCAGAAGAGTGAACATCATCAGCTCCGTTTCGAGCGTTCTCATTAATGATCTGCGCCAGCCGTTCAAACAGCTTTTTTTAAATCCACTAATCCTGATAGATGCTACGGCAGGTATTTCTATTAGTGGGGGGTGGGTGCGATACCACCATGCTACGCTGCTCGCTTTTGCAGAGTTGTGGCAGTTCAGAGGGCCCGGTGCCTGCCGGAACCATAGGAAGTCCTCCACTTACAACAGTTCATTCAGTGACCGTCCAAAGTTACAAAAAAGTGACCGTTTTCACACTTATGACCATTGCAACAGCCCCCCCCCCCCATGGTTACATGATCAAAACTAGGATGCTTGGAAACTGGCATGTATTTATGACTGTTGCAGTGTCAAGGTTCCGACAGGCGCCCTAATTAAACCATGAGTCTCAAACCAAGCTTCAAAAGAAATCCCGTTATTTATTAGGAGCAACATGTCAGCACGTACCCAAATGAAGCCAGCTCTGCCCAATAATAATTTATTGCCCAAATAATTTATTGCCCAATTATGACCCTGCTTCCCCCCCCCCCCCCCCGCTTCCCAGGGTGTGTCATAAATCACATTCTCCAACGGAGCACTTTCGCGGACTGTAGAGATCACGCCCCTCCGACTGTTGCCAGTAACCTGGGATACAGCCTTGAGAAAGGTATACATGGAATGTGCTTCTGGTTGTGGCTGCCGTGCTGCTCCATCAGTTTTTTCCCCTCCTGCCTATGGCAACTCGAGAGCAGGCCATGGATGCTTTGCGAGTTGACATGCGGTTTTCCAGGGTCATGTGATCCCCTTTAGCGGCTGTCAAGCCCAGTCCTCGGGCTCGCCACAATTGGGGAGGACAACGTGGAAGTCGTGGCATCGAAAACAGCACTACCCGGCAGAGGTATAACATACCAGCACATATCCTGGATTGTGGGAGGCGTCAGAGAGCCCATGCACCTCTTGGCCGATCCCGGGCGTCTCGCGGTAGGGCTGAGTGGTGACCGGAAGCCCCTGCGCCACTCCGCTGTGTCCCCACAGTATCGGAGCTGCTGAGCTGCTGCAGTACAGCTGACGGGTCACCGCTTCATAGCTGATAAGGAAGGTGAGGATCTGGACATTTGGTCATGTGTGGGATCGCCTCAGCCAAGATGCAACCCACAATGCTGGCCTGGAAGGCTGCCAGGGAAATAGTCTGATATAATCCTGGGTCACCTATGCCAAATGTTAACTGCTAGGGGGGAGGGTTACGTCATAGGGTAATTGACGGTTGGGTAATTGGGTAATTGGGAGGTTAAAAGCCGGATAATTGGGGATGGAGAGTGGGGGATAAAAACAGCGCTGGAAAGTGGGTGCTCCCAGCGCTGATTTCACATGCCTTATTGCATTTTCACTGCGTTCTGTGGCTTGCCTGTTACGGAGAAAATAAAGACACAATTCCAGCTACCCTTGTGGTCACTTCGTGTTGGCTTTATTGTAGTTCCAGCCAGGAACTACAGGCTGAGAGAGGCCTTCTGACAAGGAAAATCCACGAGGAAGCCGGATTCACTTAACAACCGTGTCACTAACTTAACAACTGCAGTGATTCACTTAAGAACGGTGACAAGAAAGGTCGTAAGATGGGGCAAAAATCGCTCAACCAATGTCTCGCTTAGCCACAGAAATTTTGGGCTCAATTTTGGTCGTAAGCCGAGGAGTACCTGTACCATCTTCCTATTAGTTACACACTTTCAGAATTAGGAACCATTGCAGAGTCAGCCAGATGTTCAGTCTGGATTTGGTATTTTTGTCCATCTATTGACCCTTTCCAGGGATGAGCCGAGGTGGCGCAGTGGTTAGAGTGCAGTACTGCAGCTACTTCAGCTGACGGCTAGTTCAGCAGATCAGCAGATCAAATCTCACCGGCTCAAGGTTGACTCAGCCTTCCATCCTTCCGAGGTGGGTAAAATGAGGACCCAGATTGTCGGGGGCAATATGCTAATGCAATATGTTAATATGCTATATGCTAACTTTGTAAACCGCTTAGAGAGGGCTGCAAAGCACTTTGAAGCGGTATAGAAGTCTAACTAATAAATAAATAAATAAATAAATAAATAAATAAATAAATAAATAAATAAATAAATAAATAGGCAGATGTAGGTTTTTGATGGTGTTAGAGGCACATTGCACAGAGCCTTGATAGTACAGTGGTTTAATGCACCCTGTTATTAACACAGCTGCCTGCAATTTCTGCTGGTTCGAATCTCGCCAGGCTCAAGGTTGACTCAGCCTTCCATCCTTTCTAAGGTAGGTGAAATGAGGACCCAGTTTGTGGGGGCAATAAGCTGACTTTGTATAAAATATACAAAAGTATGAAGGCTATTGCTTAACGCATTGTAAGCCGCCCTGAGTCTCCGGAGAAGGGCGGCATATAAATCAAATTAAAAAAATATATATATGAGAATGCTAGTTCTGTGTTTTCAATCATTGTGTATTTGTGATGGGTAAACACCATTCTTTCCAGTAGTTCTACAGCTTCTGACCCTGGTTGCTCAGCCAATAGTTCCGAGTTCTGTAGCCCATTTTTCACCAGATGTCCAAGAAATCCAACACCTATCGTAGCATGGTTCCTGTTGACCTGGGCAACGACTGAGCAAGTGTGGCTTTCTGTAATTTATGTCTCAGTATAGGTGCAAACCTTCCCTACTGGTTTGCAAATGTGGCTTTTTTAGCTGCCGCCGCCGCACACGGCTGGCTCATATTTACAAGTTAACAGTAACAGAGTTGGAAGGGACCTTGGAGGTCATCTAGTCCAACCCCCTGATCACACAGGAGACCTGTACTAAGGATTCGAACCGCCGAACTGCCGACCTTTCTAATCAACAAGCTCAGTGTCTTAGCCACTGAGCCACTTAGACTCCAAGATCCCTCTCACAGTTACTGCTATTCAGCCTGGTTGCACCCAGTGCGCTTTCGGTTTTTCTCGCCTAAGTGTAAGACTTTACTTTTCTCTACACCGAATTTCATTTTGAATTGCTTGATTCATCTCAACATTTCAGCTTTGTCTAGGCTCCGATAACAAATGCTGCATTTGGAAGATAATTAGCCAGCATAAAAACAATTTCTTGCAGCGAGGAAGAAGAAGTGGGCCAAATTATCTATGAACAAATAAGATAAACACTGAATAATGGTGATCACAAAAAATCTATTAATAACACCAGGACGCCCTCCTGTAAAGAAGAGAAATTTAAAACTAACCGTTTAGGAAATGCAGAATTTAGCAGATAAATGCAGGAGCTCTTTTCATTACAATTTAAAGATATTACTTGATTATATGGGAAATATGCAATCCATTTTAAGTAGATTTGTCACTTAAGTGAATCAATCATTGTTGATGAACTGGCAAGATATAGTTGAGTAATCAGTTGAATGGATATAAGCATACCAATAAAAGCAAGGTTTCTGGTGAAAAAACAACAACAACAACAATCTGTGTAAATGAATCCCATGCTGTGAATGTAAGTGTTTAATGTAGAGATTAGCATTATGAACAGCATAGTGGCTTAGTGAAGAAGATGCTTGTCTCCCATTTGGGAAATTGAGAGTTCAATCCGAGGTAGTGGCAGATGTTTTTCTCTCTCAGGGCACAAAAAAAAAAAAAATCTGCTGTGAACTCCGTATAGGCGTCAGGAAGGGCATCCAGCTAGTAAACGCTCAGTTCCATTCAGTCACCCTGACTCTGCTCCAAATTAAGAGATTACAGGCTCGTAAAAAGAAAAAAAAATGTAGGAATGAGCATTAGTATCAGTGGGAGCCCCAGCCCTGTGGAATGAACTGCCCCTGGGAATACATAAGATCTCCGACCTCCGGGTATTTCGCTGTGCACTCAAGACCCTGTTGTTCCGCCAGGCCGGGCTATCAACATAATAATTTTAAGTTGGATGTTTTAAATTTCTGGGGTTTTAAATTGAGCCTAATTATTTAATAATTTTAAATAATTTTAATTGATGTTTGTCTTGTGCTTTTAATAGGCTGTACACCGCCCTGAGTCCTTCGGGAGAAGGGCAGTATAGAAATAAAATTATTATTATCATTATTATTATTAGTTAATCATTAGTGAGATTCACAGCCTTTGAGGCTGGTTAATAGCTCAGCAGCTCGAGTCCTAACCAAGGACCTAGGAACTGTTAAGGTATCGTCGGAGGATGTAAGCTGTTCCGAGTAAGGTGGTTTTTTGTAGAGTCAAAATGTTCAAGTCCGGCAAATTTAGAATTTCTAAATAGCAGGGTAGCCCTTTGGGTATTGCTCCAAGGGCTCCAATTACAATCGGGACAACACACAATTTCTTTTTCCACAGTCGCTCGACTTCAATTTGCAAATCCCGGTACTTTGTGATTTTTTCTTGCTGCTTATCTTCAATCCGTGCATCACCAGGTATTGCAATGTCAATGAACCATCCTTTTTTCTTTTCAACTATTGTTATGTCAGGTGTGTTGTGGACCAAGTGCCTGTCAGTCTGAATCCTAAAGTCCCACAAGATCTTGAGTTTCTCATTCTCTAAAACTTTCTCAACCTGATGTTCCCAGTGGTTTTTGCTGTACTCAAATCCAAACTTCTGGCACAATTTCCAGTGAATGATTTTAGCAACACGGTCATGGCGTTGTAGGTAGTCAGTTTGTGAAATTTTGCTGCACCCACTGATCAGGTGGTCGACTGTCTCATCTTTCTCATTGCAGAGGCGGCATTTGCTGTTGGTGGTAACATGTTGAATTTTTGCCTTCATACAGTTTGTGGCTAGGGCTTGTTCTTGAGCTGCCAAAATAAAGCTTTCTGTTTCTTTTTTCAGTACTCCTGATCTTAACCAGTTCCAAGTTAGTTTCTGGTCAGCTTTGCCTTCAATACTTTTCAAGTATCATTATTATTAGTATTATTATTATTATTATTATTATTATTATTATTATTATTATTATTATTATTATTATTATTATTATTATTATTATTACCAGAGATGGGGAACTACAGCCCCTTTATGACTGGTGGACGTCAACTCCCAGAATTCCTGAGCCAGCCAGTTCCCCACCTCTGATGTAGACACAGATTTACATGTACCACAACCTAGAATCCTCTCCAACCAAAAATAGGTGATTTAACTCATTATTTTAAGGTAGGAATCTTATTGAAACTCTAGCACTACCCTGTTTCCCCGAAAATAAGACATCCCCTGATAATAAGCCCAATCGGGCTTTTGAGCGCATGCGCTAAAATAAGCCTCCCCCCGAAAATAAACCCTCCCTGAAAATATTTAAACGCAGAGCTGGAAATCAGGAGGAGTCCCATCTTGCTCCACGCGCCCCAAAATAATAAGACCTCCCTGAAAATAAGGCCAAGCGCTTATTTCAGGGTTCAAAAAAATATAAGACAGGGTCTTATTTTCGGGGAAACACGGTAGTCCTAGAATAAACACAGCTTTTTTTAAAAAAGGAACCAGCTATCCTAAACTTTAGCGCACAAAGCCCTACAAAACATCTCATATAATCAAAAGACTCAATAGCCCAAGAAGAAGAAAAAAACAGGAATCACCTACAACAGTGATGGCTAACCTTTTTGCCATCGCGTGCCAAAAGCGGGGGGAGTGGGGGGGGTCGCAGGTGCGGGTGCCTGCATCCATAATTCAATGTGCCCCGCCATCCCGTGCATGCGTACGTGACCCCCTCCATGCTTTCTTCTACTTTTGGCACATGATGGCACAGTGGGCCTGGTAGGCCCGTTTTTCGCCTTCCCCAGGCTCCAGAGGCTTTCTAGGAGCCTGGGGAGGGCAAAAACAGCCTTCCCCATCCCCCAGGAGGCCCTCCAGAGGCCGGAAACAGCCAGTTTCCCGACTTCCGGTGGGACCGGAAGGCCTGAAAATCAGTTGGCCGGTGCACACATGGGCACTTGAGCTGAGCTAGGGCAACACTCGCGTGCCCACCAATATGGCTCTGCATGCCACCTGTGGCACGCGTGTCATAGGTTCGCCATCACGGACCTCCAACATAAAATATAAGGATTATAATATTCAATAGGTAGGATAAATAGGTAGAAGACTGATATGGACACCAACTAGCAGTCAGAAGACATGATGGAAACTCACAACACATGGACAGGCCGAACCACAGTTTGCACTGGGAAACAGTGAGTATCTTAGACCAAGCTAAATCCAAAAATGCCAGGGAATTCCTGGAGGTTTTACACTCAGATAGATCAGCCATCAATAGATACATAGATATAACCACATACCATTCAAAGGAGACAGTAAGACGGAAACAAAACAAAAAACTCAGAAAACATCGTATTCCAAAGCCCACACCCACCTAAGCAGAGATTCACACCAGACATAAGTCATTAGCAACATAACCAATAATAGTAACTGATTTCAGGTAGTCCTCGACTTACAACTTCATTTAGTGACTGTTCCAAGTTGCAAAAAAGTGACTTATGACCGGTTTCCACACTTATGACTGTTGCAGCATCCCCACAGTCACGTGATCAACATTCAGATCAGGGGTGGGTTCTAAATTTTTTTACTACCGGTTCTGTGGGCGTGGCTTATTTTGTGGGTGTGGCTTGGAGGTCATGTGACTAGGTGGGCGTGGCTAGCTGGTCAAAGTCATTTCTGGAAGGTCCTCGCACTCACGACCAGTCCTCGCACTTATGACCCGACTCATTTGTTTTCTTTTAACACTGATCAGCTGTAGGACGGCCCTTTGAAGCCCCGCGGCAAGAGTTTAAACATTTTTTTTTCCCTCTAGTCATCAGCTGGGACTCAGGAGGCAGCAATAGATTGGGGGTGGGACCAAATAAAAGGTAAGAATAATGTGCGGGGTGGGGGATGGGAGGGCAGGGGGGGGAGAACTGGTTCGGTGACATCATATTGTCACCGCTACTGGCTCGGCCGAACCGGACCGAACCGGGAGGAACCCACCACTGATTCAGATGCTTGGCAACCGGTTCATCTTTATGATGGTTGCAATGTCCTAGGGCAGGGGTCAGCAACCTGCAGCTCTGGAGCCACATGTGGCTCTTTCATCCCTCTGCTGCGGCTCCCTATTGCTGGTCAGCTTCACAATTGATAGGGCTTTCAGTTCGGACAGGTACAGGAAAACGGATGCCACGCTAGGAGGTGGGGGAACCGGACTTCCGGTCGGCTCCAGAATTGAACGGGGGCTTCCAGTTGGAAGCTTTGTGGCTCTTTGAGTGTTTAAGGTTGCCGACCCCTGTCCTAGGGTCTACCTTTTGCGACCCTCCGACAAGCAAAATCAACAGCAGAGCCAGATTCAGTTAACAACCGTGTTACTAACATAACAACTGCAGTGATTCACTTAAAAACAGAGGAAAGAAAGTTTGTAAAATGGGATAAAACTCTGTGGGAAGCCCCCCCCGCCACGGAAGAATGAAATATTTTGGGGAATATTAAAAAGACAGGATAGAATATTTTCCCTAAAGGACAAATGAAAAAAAAAAAATCTTAAGGAAGGCAGAAACCAGCACCAGTCTCCCTGCCCCAAGCAGAAACTGAAGAGGCCAGCTTTTAAAAATGTAGATTTGGTAATCCATTCAGAAAGACCGGGTCAGACAGAAACTCCAGATAAGCAACAAGCTAAAGGTTGACAAGATTAGCTCAGACACTTAGGATTTGTGTTTCCCCTTTTGCCTATAGAGCCAGACATGACCCCTACATGACCCCGTAGGAATCCAGAAGGTATAAAACCCACGCACTCTCAACTCCATTTGGTCAGCTGCCCCAGAACCACAAACTCTATGGTTCTGTCAATCAATAAAAGAACCTTCTTTCCAATCAGCCTCCAGTCTCCATTTTATTTCCACTGTCTTTCTCCCAGCTTGGAACTGAACCAGATGGATTTTCCTTCCAACAACTCACTTAGCAACTGTCTCGCTTAGCAACAGAAGCTTTGGGCTGAATTGTGGTCACAAATCATGGACTACCTGTAGTTCATTAGACTTTCACATTTTCACGTGAGCAGAGCAGGCTGTTCAAAAAAACCCCCGTCAATTATGAAATATCGAGCCAAGAGTATCAATCCAGAAGGCTGTGCTAATATCAATGCCTTGGTGCCTAAGCCTTTAATTAATGTTTTAATTAGCATGCCTCCCGGATCATGTTACATACAGTATCATTTCATGTGAGGTGGTTAAGAATAAAGCATTTTTTTAAAAAAATAAATAAATAAAATAAAGATCAAGAACGCTTATATTAAAAGATTACCTATTGGAGTGATAAGTAATTATCTCATTTAGATCAGTAGCCTTAGTGAAATTAATTACGTATAGCAATTGGAAAGTGATTGAAGTAATAGCATTTTGCCACTGAAAGAGAAGCTAATTAACATGCTGACTGGACACGGACGCCCTCTGAAAGTTTAACATTCCTTGGCCCAGCTGCCCAGCATGTGATCAGGTTTAATTTGATAACACAATTTGCATTCTTGTCTTCTGATGGGATTATTATGTTCCCATCATGGTCAAAGCCCCTTCTGAATTTCTTGCCTGCTAATGTTTAGCACCCAATTAACATGAATTAAACTTGGTCAAACACTCTGGGTAAAATTTTACCTTCCTGCTCTAATGATTCTAAAGAACCAGGATAAGGAGAGACTTTAAAATGTTAGCGTTAAAGAAGAAGACTCCTGAGAATTAGGCTGGGTAGCCAAGAAAACAAACCTGAGAATCATGGAACGAGTCAACCCAAACTTCTCATTTGAGACACGAAGGAGCAAGCTCAAATTATGATCTTACTTCAGAGACATTACGTGAAGGCTAAACTACCTGGAAAATGCTGAGCAAGGTAGAAGGAAAAAGAAAAGGACAATCGGAAGCAAGGTGGATGGAGTTTAATCAATCAGAATAGAGCTGGAAGGGACCTCAGAGGTCCTCTAGTCCAACCTCCTGCTCAAGCAGGAGACTCTATAAAATTTGAGACAAGTGGCTGTCCAGTCTCTTCTGAAAAAATCTCCACTGATGGAGCACCCAAAACTTCTGAAGGCAACTTCTGTTCCATTGATTAATTGTTCTCACTGTCCCTAAGGTGCTATTTTTTTTCAAGAGGCAACTGGAGTTTCTGGTTTTTCTTTGAAGATGTTTCGCTTCTCATCCAAGAAGCTTCTTCAGAGCTGATGGATCTCTTGGATGAGAAGTGAAGCGTCTCTGTTGTGGCTCGCCAGACGAGTATGTGGCCATACTTGGACGATGAGGAGGTTGGGGAGGAACTTGGGCCAGTTCTGGAGTCTTGGGAAGGCTCTGATGGATGCTCTGTGTTGGACACAGAGATAGAGCCAGGGCCATCCGATATTTCCCAGCCACCGGAGAGGCAGCTGCCTTTGGAGGCTGAGATGAGTGAGGAGGAAGAACAGCTGGGGCCTGTTCCAAATGCATGTATGCGTAGAGCAGTTAGGAGAAGTGAACAACGGAGGACAAGGAGTCGACTCGGGAAGCAAAGCACACGTGGACGCTCAATGGCCCCTCCCTGGCTGGGGAATAAATAGAAGGAAAGGGGAGTGGTGGTCGTAGGAGACAACCGTTCGTATTTCTGAAGATTTTGCTCATTGTTTTTCGTGCATCAAAGACTGCTTGCCAGAACTTCATTTGCAGCCTTTCGGTGGGAGCTCACGGCTTTGCAATTATTGCAAGGAACTGATAAGGTCTGTAACTGCAGTTAACTCCTTGAAGGACTCTTGCCTGGACTTTTCGGTGGGTGAATGCAATTAATTCACCAGAGGTAAATAAAGAGGGGTTTTTGGTGACAAGGAATCTGTTTGCTCCTGCTAAGGCTGGGTCAGAACAGTCTCCAAAGAAAAGCCAGAAAGTCCATTTCCTTCTTGAAAAAAGCATCTTTGGGACAACCATGACTTGGATGACTGAGGAGCTCCATAGACAATTGCCCTCACTGTCAGGAAGTTTCTCCTTAATTCCAGGTTGCTTCTCTCCTTGATTAGTTTCCACCTATTGCTTCTTGCCTTCTTCCCTTCTGGTGCTTTGGAAAATATGTTGATCCCCTCCTCTTTATGGCAACCTCTTAGATATTGGAAGACTGCTATCATGTTGCCCCAGTCCTTCTTTTCATTAACTAGACATACTAGAGGTGGGTTTCAGCAGGTTCTGACCAGTTCTGGAGAACCGGTAGCGGAAATTCTGACTGGCCCCGCCCCCATCTATTCTCTGCCTCCCAAGTCCCAGCTGATCGGGAGGAAATGGGGATTTTGCAGTATCCTTCCCCCGGAATGGGGTGGGAATGGAGATCTTACAGTATCCTTCCCCTGCCACGCCACCAAGCCACGCCCACCAAGCCAAGCCATGCCCACCAAGCCACGCCCACAGAACCGGTAGTAAAAAAATTTGAAACCCACCACTGAGACATACCCAATTCCTGCAACTGTTCTTCATATATTTTAGTCTTCAGGCCTTTAATCATCTTAGTTCTCTGCACTTTTTCCAAAGTCTCAACATCTTTTTTGTTATGTGGTGAGCAAAACTGGAGGCAGTATTCCAGGTATGGTTTTACTAAGGTTTTATAAAGTGGTACTAATACTTCACGTGATTTTGATTCTATGCCTCTCTGTATATAACCAAGGATTTACGGTAGTTGCAGAGTTTAGTTATAAGGATTTAGTTATACAGTTACACCTTGTTACAGTGGTGAAGAGCTGAAGGAACAGGCTGGGGATAAAACATCACAGAGAAAATCTATATACAGGTAGTCCTCGATTTAGGGCCACAATTGAGTCTAAAATTTCTGTTGCTAAGTGAGACACTTGTTAAGTGAATTTTGTCCCATTTTGTGATCTTTTAGGCCACTGTTTCATACCTTGTACAACAAATATCCTACTTAGCAACAGAAATTTTGGTCTTAATTATGGTTGAGAATTATCAGTATTGGGGCCCCAAGTCAACTGACAGAGCCAGGTTTTAATGTCCCTGTGGGAGGCCAAAATGTGGGACAGATCCCACTTCCAGTGGCAAGCTGTTCCAAAGGCTGGAAGCCCTGGAAGAAAAGGCTCTATTCCTAAATCCCGCTCACTGAACTTCCTTGACCAATGGGGTCTACAGCAAGCTCCTTCTGCCAGAGTGAGTGGGGTGGGCCAATCTCATTGGGGTGAGATGGTTCCATAGATAACCTGGTCCCACACCATGAAGGGCTTTAAAGGTGATGACCAACACCTAAAATTGGACCCAGAAGCAAACCGGCAACCAAATTTAGCTCACATAACAGCGGTTTTATATGTGCCATCCTAGGGGGCCTCGAGAACTGTCTGTGTCACTGTGTTCTATAGCAATGGTACCTTTCGAATACTCTTCAAGGGTAGCCCCAGATAGAGTGCATTGCAGTAATCCAAGCAAAAGATGACCCAGGCACGAGAGACTGACTAGTACTTCATGATCCCGGAAATGGCACAACCAGTTCACAACATGAAGATGCACAAAGGCTCAAAAAAGCATACTCCATTCTTCCTCCCTCCCTCCCTCCCTCCCTCCCTCCCTCCCTCCCTCCCTTCCTTCCCTCCTTCCCTTCCTCCTCCCTTCCTTCCCTCCTTCCCTTCCTCCTTCCTTCCTTCCCTCCTTCCCTTCCTCCTTCCTTCCTTCCCTCCTTCCTTCCTTCCTTCCTCCCTCCCTCCTTCTCCCTCTCCCTCTCCTTCCTTCCTCCCTCCCTCCCTCTCCTTCCTTCCTTCCTCCCTCTCCTTCCTTCCTTCCTCCCTCCCTCCCTCCCTTTCTCGTTCCCACTCTCTCCTTCCTTCCTTCCTTCCTTCCTTCCTTCCTTCCTTCCTTCCTTCCTTCCTTCCTTCCTTCCTTCCTCCCTCCCTCCCTCCCTCCCTCCCTCCCTCCCTCCCTCCCTCCATCCTTCCTCCTTTCCATCACCCATCTCAAACAAGTAACTCTGGGATGATGAACAATCATTGCAATTTTTTAACTAAAATGCCATATTAATAGATATTATTCCCCCTCTTGTGCGTGCACTTACTGACACACACTCACTCACACACAGAGAAGGAAGTAAATACCTTTCTTACTAAGGTATTTACTTAAGGGTTGCTTGTACACAAAACACTCTGAATCTATTCATCTGAAACCTGGCAGGTTTCATTCCCTTGAAATAGACAACATTATATATTACTGCCATCCAATTCTGCCAAGATAGGGAAAAAGTTATTGTCAATTTCATGAAAAAATGCTGCATTTGTCTGCAAATTGACAAGGTTTATAGCTTCATAAGGGGCTATATTTCCTATGTCGCTGCCAAATACAATTCAAACTGGAGAGCCAGTTAGATCTAGTGGTGAGGCACAAGGCTAGAAACAAGGAAACAGTGAATTCTAGTCCTGCCTTACCCATGAAAACCAGTTGGGTGACTTTGGGCTAATCACTAGGAGACGTAAGTTTTAATTCTAGTTCTGCCTTATCCATGAAAGCTGATTGGGTGATTTGGGGCCAATCGCCAGGAGATGTAAGTTCTAGTTCTAGTTTTGCCTTAAGCATGAAAGCTGTCTAGGTGATTTTGGGCCAATCACCAGAAGACTGGGAGTTCTAGTCCTGCCTTACGCATTAAAGGTGCCTGACTGACTTTGAGCCAATCACCAGGAGACTGTGAGTTCTAGTCTATCCTTACACATGAAAGACGGATGGGTGATTTTGGGCCAATCACCAGGAGACAGTGACAATAACAACAAATGTAGTAAAAGTACTTAAGTATACTTAAAATGTACTCAAAATTAGTAAAACCAGGGGTGAAATCCAGCAGGTTCTGACAGGTTCTGGAGAACTGGTAGTGGAAATTTTGAGCAGTTCGGAGAACTAGCAAATACCACCTCTGGCTGGCTCCATAGTGGGGTGGGAATGGAGATTTTGCAATATCTTTCCCTTGCCACGCCCACCAAGCCATGCCCACCAAACCACACCATGCCCACCAAGCCACGCCCACAGAACCAGTAGTAAAAAAAAATGGATTTCACCACTGAGTGAAACATATACCCAAACATCACCATCAACTGAGTGACAGCATATAATTGTCAAGGAATTGCATAGCAGCTGTCCCAAAGTTGAACAGTTGACGTTGGAGACAACAGCACAAAGTTGTAGTCATATATGTATATATGCATGAAAGCTGACTGGGTGATTTTGGGCCAATCGCCAGGAGATGTAAGTTTATGTATATATTTATATGTATATTTAATATTCAAATTTACAGCAGTCTTTGTCATCGTTCAGAAAGAACAAACAAAAGATAAGCAGGAACACAGGAACATCATGAGGTAAATTAAAAGGTATACAGAACACACTGAAGAGAAAAAGGCGGGAAAAAAGGGAAACACCCCCTTTATGCTTACGGCAACCAATCATAGCGTAGATTGCCTCATATATGAGTCAGCACCCTCTAATCAATTACAACTGTGACTTCTGGCCCATTGTACACTTTTTAACATTCCAGCTACTAAATTCGATATCCTAACACATGTCCTTAAGTCCAGTGGTGGGATTCAAATAATTTAAAAACTGGTTCTTTGCCCTAATGACCGGCTGGGTAGGCGTAGCCATAATGGGCGTGGCCAGGGGATGTGACAGGCAGCACTCGGCTTCCTGCACCCCCCTGGGAGCAAAAGGTGGGGAGCACCTCACCTTCCACACCCCATATTGGTCCTAGTAGGCCTCTCTGCAGCTTCCTGAGAGCAAAAGTGGGACATGGGGGGCTGCACTGCACCCACCCACTCCCGAGCAGCCAGTTTTGGGCCTAGTAGGCCTCCCTGCACTTACCTGGGAGCCAAAACGGGTTGCATGGGGACTCCTGGAACGGACAGGGCAGGGAGAAGAGGGGCCAGCCAGCAATTTAACAACCGGTTTTCCCGAACTGGCCCAAACCGGCTGAATCCCATCACTGTTTAAGTCCTTTCTGAAGGATTTCCCTTGAAGCTGAGAAATTTGGAAGAAGAAAAAAGAAAAAGAAAAAAGGAAGATGGAATCATTAATAAGGAAATGAATTATTTCCTCTCTTCGCCATTTGGTATTTGGAAACTAAGAAGAAGATTTGAAGCTGGGCTGGTGGTGTCCACCACAAACCATAATGTTGTTGAAAAACTGATATGCCTCTGATAATATGGTTTATGGTTTATGGATAATATGGTTCATCATCATATTCTTGTATCTTGGAAATGTATCCCAAGTATGGTAGTTGCGGAATTTGTCTGATGGTGTCTCTTGAAGTCCTGTAGGTTTCTCCCTTCATCGTTTTAAATATAGGTAGTCCTTGACTTTACAACCACTTACTTAGTGACCATCCAAAGTTACAACGGCACCGAAACAAGTGATATGACTGTTTTTCACACTTATGACTGCATACCCATGGTCACGTGACCAAGATTCAGACGATTGGCTACGGACTCATATTTATGATGGTTGCACCTAATGGTCATGAGATTCCCCTTTTGTGGCCTTTTGACAAGCAAAGTCAATGGGGAAGCCAGATTCCTTTAATCACCATGTTATTAACCTAACAACTGCAGTGATTCACTTAACAATTGTGACAAATTCTTTGTGTGTCCATTCATACTTGGCCAGTAAAAAATATTCTATTCTATTCTGTTCTGTTGTGTTCTGTTGTGTTCTGTTCCATATATTCTCTTCTCTTCTTCTCTTCTTCTCTTCTCTTCTCTTCTCTTCTCTTCTCTTCTCTTCTCTTCTCTTCTCTTCTCTTCTCTTCTCTTCTCTTCTCTTCTCTGTTACGATATTTTCAGGATCAGACTCAATAAATAAGTTGAGAATTAGAAATTCAAATAAATCACTGTTTATTTACATAAGGCATTCTATATTCACTGAATATTCACAGATAGAAGCACAGAATGGACGTATGTAGCTCCTTATATATACAATGGGTGGAGCTAAATATGGGAGTGGTGAAATATGAATACATTAAGAGGTGAAGAATAAGTTAACCCCTGATACCCTGTTTATGTACTATTTACATAATGGAGAATAAGGCATTTACTTGTGACATTCTCTTCCCTTCCCTTCCCTTCCCTTCCCTTCCCTCCTACCCTACCCTACCCTACCCTACCCTACCCTACCCTACCCTAGTCTAGTCTAGTCTAGTCTAGTCTATTAATATTCTGTTCTGTTCCTGTTCCATTCCATTCCATTCTAAATAAGGTTGTAAATTGGGCCAAAACTCACTTAACAACTGTGTCACTTAGCAAAGGAAATTTTGGGCTCAATGGTGGTTGTACGTCGAGGACTACCTGTACCAACCCAGATCTTGTTTTTGCCAATGCCTTCTCCAGCATTTAGCTTTTTCTGCTTAACAAACACCATAATAGAGAATCACACTCGGCTTGCATCAATTAGAATTAACTTTTAAAGCCTCCCCATTTAAATCTGTCATTACGTTACAAATTACCTCAGCAGCTCGGCTTAACAAGAATCTAAAATACCACTGAATGAAAATGAGGAGTTTTATCATGCATTTGATTTCAATGTGGGGCCCGCTGTTGATAGTCCGGGTGTGTTCGCTGTGAATGTCAATTTGGAATCAGGGCTGGTAATTGAAAACGTTGTGAGGATGGAAACTTGCTGGCCAGACTAATTAAGGAGTAATTAATAATGATAATGAACACCACGTTTGGGTCGAAGGAGGCAGTGACAGAAGTGGGCTCCATGCATGAAACGTCTGAAATGTGGAAGCGATAAATGAGCCAAAATATCTATTCCTGTCCATTTGCTTTATTGGGTGTATTGCTTTCATGGCTACCATTTTACTAGCAGCAGTGATTCTCATTGTTATATAGAAAACAGGACGCACTATCTACAGCCAAAGGTGGTTTTATAACAGTAACAGAGTTGGAAAGGACCTTGGAGGTCATCTAGTCCAACCCCCTGCTCACGCAGGAGACCTGTTCTAGGAATTTGAACCGCCGAACTGCCGACCATTCTGATCGACAAGCTCAGAGTCTTAGCCACTGAGCCACCTAGTCAGGCTTATGTTTTTAAAGAGGTGAGACAGGAAGTATGATTCGGATAACCAGGAGAGCCAGTTTGGTCCAATGGTTAAGGAACTATCCTTAAAAACTGGAGACTGGGAGTTCTAGTTCTGCCTTAAGCATGAAAGCCAATAGGGTGATTTTAGGCCAATAACCAGGAGATTGTGAATTCTAGTCCTGCCTCAGCTACAAAAGCCAACTGGGTGATTTGTGCAGCCAATCATCAGGGGACTGTGAGTTTTAGTCCTGCCTTAGCCATGAAAGCCAACTGGGTGATTTGTGGGGCCAATCATCAGGGGACTGTGAGTTCTAGTCCCGCCTTAGCCATGAAAGCCAAGTGGATGATTTGTGGGGCCAATCATCAGGGGACTGTGAGTTCTAGTCCCACCTTAGCCATGAAAGCCAACTGGGTGATTTGTGGGGCCAATCATCAGGGGACTGTGAGTTCTAGTCCCGCCTTAGCCATGAAAGCCAAGTGGATGATTTGTGGGGCCAATCATCAGGGGACTGTGAGTTCTAGTCCCACCTTAGCCATGAAAGCCAACTTGGTGATTTGTGGGGCCAATCATCAGGGGACTGTGAGTTCTAGTCCCGCCTTAGCCATGAAAGCCAAGTGGATGATTTGTGGGGCCAATCATCAGGGGACTGTGAGTTCTAGTCCCACCTTAGCCATGAAAGCCAACTAGGTGATTTGTGCAGCCAATCATCAGGGGACTGTGAGTTCTAGTCCCGCCTTAGCCATGAAAGCCAAGTGGATGATTTGTGGGGCCAATCATCAGGGGACTGTGAGTTCTAGTTCCGCCTTAGCCATGAAAGTCAACTTGGTGATTTGTGGGGCCAATCATCAGGGGACTGTGAGTTCTAGTCCCGCATTAGCCATGAAAGCCAAGTGGATGATTTGTGGGGCCAATCATCAGGGGACTGTGAGTTCTAGTCCCACCTTAGCCATGAAAGCCAACTTGGTGACTTTTGGGCCAATCACCAGGAGACCATGAGTTTTAGTCCCGTCTTAGTCATAAAAGCCAGCTGAGTGACTTTGGGCCTATCTCATTCTCTCTCTCAGCCCAACTCTCATCACATAGTTATTATTGTGGGGAAAATAGGGGTAGGAAAGTGTGTTGGATATGTTCACTGCCTTGAGTTATGTGTAAAAACAACAACAATAATAATAACGGGATGTAAATAAATAAATAAATAAATATTTATCAGATACAATATGATGAGACAAAAATGTATGCATTTGAGGCGTGGGCTGCTGGGGGTTCGCAGGGGTTCAGAAGAACCTCTAAGATTCTGTGCAGTTCGGAGAACCCCCAAATCCCACTCCTGGCTGGCCCCACCTACCTCACCGTGCTCCTCACAGGAATCCCCACGCAGCCCATTTTGGATGCAGTTAAGTGCAGGGCATGCATGGAGGCTCGGGGAGGGTGAAAAATGGGCCTACTGGAAGTTTGGGAAGTTCAGGCTCAAGAGGGCCTCCAGAGCCTGGGGAGGCCATTTTCGCCCTCCTGGAGGCTCAAGGAAAGCCTCCAGAGCCCAGAGAGGGCAAAATGGCCCCCCCCTTGCCATGGTGCAGGAGGCCAACTATGTCACACTTACCATAGACACACCCACCCAGCAACCGGGCAGAGAACTCCTTGCTAAAATTTTTGAAGACCACCCCTGATGCATTTCTATAGTCCAGTTCCAACTGACATGGATTTATGACGATCACAGTGTCCCGGGGACATGTGACCCCCTTTTGTGACCTTCTGACAAGCAAAGTCAATGGGGAAGCCAGATTCACTTATCAACCGTGTTACTAACTAAACAGCCGCAGTGATTCCCTTAACAAGTGTGGCCAGAAAGGTGATAAAATGGAGCAAAATTCACTTAACTACTGTCTTGCTTAGCAAACGGAAATTTTGGGCTCAATTGTGATTGTAAGTCAAGGACTACCTTTATATTAACCATTTTGCGGGACGAGGATCACTACAAATCATGATTTGCATCTAGAATCAAATTTTCCATCTGACCATTTGTTGGGCCTTAGAAGATTTTATTTTTTAGTCTCTCTCTCTCTCTCTTCTCTATGTATATTTATTTACCTTAAAAAGAGCAAACTATATTTAGATTCATTCCTCTGTCAACTTCTGTTATTGAAATAAGTGCCAAGATGTTTGCTATTTTTTTTCATACGAAGAGAAAATTGAGAAAAATGCAGAACCTGTCGGATTTTCTAAGATTTGCATATTTTTGTTTTTGGGGTTTTTTTTTAAAAAAAATTCCAACCATGTTGTGCATTATCTATTCCCCAGGGCAGTTTTGCAGCTTAGATGAGAGTACTCAAAATACCATCTTTGCAGATGGCCATGTGGCCAGGATCCAGAAGATTTTGTATAGATGTAAACGGATGATTTCCCATCTGGAATGATCAAACCTGCCATCTGGCTGTGGTTAACCAATGTTGTGGATAAATACTGGAATAGATGAACTCTTGCTAGACCAGACCCCTCTTTCGGGAGAAAAAAAAATGTGGTTATGATTTCCTTTTCATTTATAAGGTTGATTAGAGATAAAAGAGGAAAAAGGAATTTATAGCCCTATTTAGAAATAATAGTCTGCTGTTGCAATACGTTTATGCGATTTATTCTGCCGGACCAAGCCGTTTCGGTAAAATAAAAGTAATCCATTGAGGCATCTGATCTAGGGGGTTATGAAAGAACAGAAAATTGTTAGTTTTCCTTATTGTTGGTAGGGCAGCACGGTGGCTCCGTGGTTAAGACACTGGACTTGTTGGCTGGAAAGCCGGCAGCCCAGGTTCGAGACCTGCTACACAACAGAGTGAGTTCCCATCCTCACCTCAGCTCCTGCCAATCTAGCAGTTCAAAAATATGACAATGCGAGTAGATAAATAGGCACCACTTTGGTGGAAGGTAAGAATAGAACGAATAGAATGGAGTGGAATGGAATGGAATGGAATGGAATGGAATGGAATAGAATAGAATAGAATAGAATAGAATAGAATAGAATAGAATAGAATAGAATAGAATAGAATAGAATAGAATAGAATAGAATAGAATAGAATAGAATAGGGAATGGAATGGAATAGAATAGAATAGAATTGGAAGGGACCTTGGAGGTCTTCTAATCCAACCCCTACTCAGGCAGGAAACCCTATACCATTTCAGACAAATGGTTATCCAATCTCTTCTTAAAAACTTCCAGTGTTGAACATCTGCAACTTTTAGAGACAAGTTGTACCACTGATTAATTGTTCTGTCAGGAAATTTCTCCTTAGTCCTAGGTTGCTTCTCTCCTTGATTAGTTTCCACCCGTTGCTTCTTGTCCTGTCCTCAGGTGCTTTGGAGAATAGCTTGACTCCCTCTTCTTTGTGGCAGCCATTGAGATATTGGAAGACTGCTATCATTTCATCCCTAGTCCTTCTCTTCATTAATTAGACAAACCCAATTCCGGTGTATACCGTAATTTTTGGAGTATAAGACACACCTTTTTCCCCCAAAAAAGAGGGTGAAAATCTGGGTGCGTCTTATACTCTGAATGTAGCCCCACTCAGCTTCTCAAACAGAGGTTTCAGAGGCTGAAAATAGCATCAGAAACGAAGCTTCAGAAAAGAAGCCCCCAAACAGAGCTTCAGAGGCTTTTTTTCTGAAGCTGTTTCGGAGGCTTTCAGATGCAGGAAAAAAGTTTTTTCTGAAACAGAGTTTCAGAAGTTTCAGAGGCTGAAAAAAAAGAAAAAAAAAGCAAGGCACAGAGCTCACAACCAAGGAACCTGTTGCTAAAATTCACCTCTGGGAACAGCTGACTGGGGGTATTCCGGGAGGCCGATCCACCTGCCAGTCAGCTTTTTTCTTATTTTCCTCCCCAAAAACTAAGGTGCGTCTTATACTCTGAAAAATACGGTAGTTATTTTCAAGAAGAATGCCTCTATTTATTTCCAGGAAAATTATTTTCTTAGTAACAAAATAATTGGTGGCTCTTGGTAGGGATTAAAAAAAAACTTCTGCCATAGATCCTGACAGTAATGAATTTGGGTGACCCATAGTAGGGTGAATCAGAGCTAAAACAAAATTATTTATTTTTAAAATTTATATTTCATATGTCTTAACTGCCCATGTTCATCAGAAAGGGAGTCTGGGTTCTGTACAATACAAGTTCATCTAAACAACTCTTCCAAGATAAAAAAGATCTGCAATGGGTGTTTTTTTAAAAAAAATATTCAATTTTTTTTGTCCCTTCATGTGTATTCTGCTTATGTGATCCTCAAAGTGTAGCTGTATTCTGGTGGGAGCAGGGATAGGCTTCAAAACTTTTAGCAAGGGGTTCTCTGACCGGTTGCTGGTTCAGTGTGGCCATGGTAGGTGTGGTCTAGCCGGCCTCCTGCACCACGCTATGGGGGGCGTTTTTGCCCTCCCCAGGCTCCGGAGGCTTTTCTCGAGTCTCCAGGAGGGAGAAAACATCTTCCTCAGGGTCCGGAGGCCCTCTGGAGACCAGAAATAGGCGCATTTCTGGTCTTCCCAAACTTCCGGTAGGCCCGATTTTTGCCCTCCCCGAGCCTCTGTGTGCACCCTGCACTTACCTGCATCCAAAATAGGCCGCGTGGGGACTCCTGGGAGGGGTGGGCGGGGCCAGCCAAAATCTTAGCACAGAATCTTAGCTAGAGGTTCTCCTGAACTCCTGTGAACCCCCAGCAGGCCACCCCTGGGCGGGAGAGAAAGCCGCAGATCAACAAAAGCCATTGCTGGTGTAATGCAAAGTTTATTTTTCTTGTCTTCCCCTGTTCTTAATTTCCAAGTCAGATTTGTTCATTGATTATGGAGAGACAACTTCGCTTTATGTCCAGCTCATGAAAGCAAATCACCTCAGAGTCAATTGTGTGCCTCAGTTTACAGCCATTCCGCTGACTTATGAATTCAAACTGACTCTTACTGAACAAACACTTTGGCATTTATTTCATCAGCGAGCTAGGCAATAAAATCCCTGCTTTGAAACGTGCAAAAGATTATTATTTTTAATCTTCCAGGGATATTAACATTCATAGCAAGGAGCCCTTGCCAGCACATAAGATCTCCAAACCCCCTAAATGAAAACTCTTCCCTGGCAGTCATAAGAAACAAGCTGTGAAAATGTACAGCTTTGTATAGTTCTGTTTATTTAATTGTTGATTCCACAGTTCCCTTTTTATAGATCCATCCTTGCTGGAACATGGAGTAGCAGGCAAGGTAACAGGCAGCAACGATGGGAGGGGGGCGAAGGAAGAGAGAGAAAATGTTTAACTGGAGAACTCTTTATTAATATTTAATGTGTATTTGCATTAAAACCCCAAGTTGTAGTTCCAGATATTTCATGCCAGTATTTCCATGCTTCCATTAGCAAGATGTAAAGCAGATGTAAAGTGAACTCAAAGAAAGTGTAATGTAGCTTCCGTTTGCCTCTTAACTAGCAAAAAGCCAATGATGAATGTTACTAGAGAGTTACTCAGCAAATGGGCCTGTAGGAGAGATATTTGAGGGCACAGAAACCAGTGATCCATCATGAATTCTGCCCTCAGGGATCCCAGAGCATTAAAACTGCAGCAAGAATTATTGATATGACCTATCCTAAGATAAGTCAATGCAGGAGTTATGTTTTTATGATGTGGAAGTTATGAGCTAGTTTTCCAGAGAATGTGGAAACTGGCTCAGTCAACAGACAAATGCCACTGAGCAGTTAGGCTGAGAAGAGATAAACAAGGTATGCATTAATGTGGGAAAGGTCAAGAAAATGACATATTTAGACTGCATAAATTGAATTTTGTAAAATTGTAAAATAATTGTAAAATTGTAAAATTGTAAAATATTGTAAAATATTGTAAAATATTGTAAAATATTGTAAAATCATAAAATCGTAGAATCATAGAATCATAGAATCGTAGAATCTTTCTGTTATGATCTCATTGCTGAGTTTAACCTGATTTTATTCTATTTTAGTCATCGGGACTCGTTACGCATGGTCACTCATGCCCTCGTCACCTCCCGTCTGGACTATTGTAACGCTCTCTACATGGGGCTCCCCTTGAGGAGCACTCGGAGGCTCCAACTGGCGCAGAGTGCGGCCGCGCAGGTGGTGATGGGAGCGACATGGCGCTCCCATGTAACGCCTCTCCTGCGCGAGCTGCACTGGCTCCTGGTGGTCTTCCGAGTGCGCTTCAAGGTTTTGGTTATCACCTTCAGAGCGCTCCATGGCTTAGGACCTGGCTATTTATGGGACCGCCTGCTGCCACCAATAGCCTCCCACTGACCAGTACGCTCCCATAGAGAGGGGCTCCTCCGGGTGCCGTCGGCCAAACAATGTCGACTGGCAGCCCCCAGGGGGAGAGCCTTCTCTGTGGGGGCACCTATGATCTGGAATGAGCTCCCCCCGGAGATACGGAGGATTCCGGATCTGCGTACCTTCCGTCGTGCGCTTAAGACGTTCTTATTCCATCAAGCTGGCCTGACCTAAACTTTTCCTCTTTTTAAATGGAATTTTAAATTTGGTTTTAATTTATTGGGGTTTTAAAATGGTTCAGCCAAATTTATTTAATTAGTTTTATCTCTATTTTAAATTTTGTATCTATATGTTTTATTTTATGGCTGTTCACCACCCTGAGTCCTTCGGGAGTAGGGCGGTATACAAATTTAATAAAATGAAAATGAAAAAAAAAAATCTCAGAGATCATAAGATCACTGCAAAACTAAAGCACAAAAATCCAATCACTAGTATTTCACTGGGGTCCTTGCTACTCTCTGCGCTTTGTTGTTTTCTTGCAGACATCTCATTACTAAACTAGGTAACATCATCAGTGCTGTTGAAGTAGTGCTTCAATCACCACGACCTCCATAATGTAAACAGGTACCCCTTGCCTCCAAAATGGATTGTGTGAATGTGATTTCCATTTACAAAATGCATGGGTCAATATTTATCAGTCTTACTCTTGTACTGTGAAACAATTGGGGTTTCCATAGATGCTTTTATGCCAAAATCTGCATTTGTTTCTATTCAAGACTTTTCCTAACATTTTTTTTCTACCCAGCTTCTCTAATGCTCCTAGCTGTTGAAGTAATTAAGTGAGAAACACTTTCATACCAATTTCTCCAATGGCTCACTTTGTGATCCATATTTCCCCAGTGCATGCTTTTTATTCTCTAATACGTAAATGCTTTCTCTCTCTTTTTACAGAGCAGATTTTTTTGTTTCATATACAGCTTTAAGAAGATCATTTCCTTTTTCAAATCTAACTCTCAACACCAATCCAAAGGACCTGGGACTGTAGATGTCTAACAAAGAAAACTGGACATTTGTCGATGTCATTCCGGTCTATAGCAATACAATAGGACTTAGACTTATATACCACTTCACAGTGCGTTAAAACCCTCTCTAAGGGGTTTACAGAGTCAGTCTGTTGCCCCCAACAATCTGGGTCCCTCATTTTACCCACCTCAGAAGGATGGAAGGCTGAGTCAACCTTGAGCCTAGTGAGGATCGAACTCCTGGATGTGGGCAGAGTTAGCCCTGCGATACTGCATTCTAACCACTGTGCCACCATGGTTCCATGTCATGTTGCTGAATCCAGTTTGACAAATTAGTTCTTCTAGAAATATAAACGGGTGTTATTTGTACCCCAGTCTTTGGCATCTGTGTGGCTTCTTTGGAAAGGACTGCTAGAATTGAGGCACCCATGGATGGAGGAGATGGAGATGGAGGAGGAGGAGGAGGAGGAGGAGGAGGAGGAGGAGGAGGAGGAGGAGGAGGAGGAGGAGGAGGAGAAGAAGAAGAAGAAGAAGAAGAAGAAGAAGAAGAAGAAGAAGAAGAAGAAGAAGAAGAAGAAGAAGAAGAAGAAGAAGAAGAAGTAGTAGTAGTAGTTATCTATTTAGAATAACAGAATAATAGAGTCAGAAGGGACCTTGGAGGTCTTCTAGTTCAGGGATCGGCAACCTAAAATATTCAAAGAGTCACAAAGGTCCTAACTGGAAGCCCCCCATTCAATTTTGGAGCCGACCGGAAGTCCGATTCCCCTACCATAGAGTGTCCACCTAGCACAGCATCCCTTTTCCTCTACCTGTCCTAACTGAAAGCCCTATCAATTGTGGAGCCCAGTGGAGAACCTGCCCCTTGCCATAGAGTCTGGTGTGCCATGCTTCCCCCCCCCCTGCAAACTGGGAGCTCCTCTCAAAATTATGGCGCCGATCGGCAATGGAGATGCAGCAGAGAGATGAAAGAGCCACATGCAGCTCCAGAGCTGCGGGTTGTCGACCCTGTCCTAGTCCAACCCTCTGCTCAAGCAGGATACCCTATACTATTTCAGACAAGTGGCTGCCTAGTTTCTTCTTAAAAGCCTCCCAGTGATGGAGCACGCACAACATCTGAAGGCAACTCATTCCACTAGTTAATTGTTCTCACTGTTAGGAAATGTCTCCTTAATTTTACATTGCTCCCCTCCTTGATTAGCTTCCAACCATTCAATAATGTCCAACTCATAATCATAATCATAAGTTTATTTGTCAAGCATATGTAAGATAACAGGTAAAAGTATAAACATAATTTGAATACATGAAAAGAGTAAGTAAAAAGGAATATTAGGACAGGGATGGTAGGCACGCTGGTGCACTTATGCATGCCCCTTACAGACCTCAGGAATGGGGTGAGGTCAACAGTAGACAGTCTAAAGTTAAAGTTTTGGGAGTTGGAGGAAGAAACTACAGAATCAGGTAACACATTCCAGGCATTGACCACTCTGTTACTGAAGTCATATTTTCTGCAATCGAGTTTGGAACGGTTTACCTTGAGTTTGTATCCATTATTTGCTCGTGTATTGTTGTGGTTGAAGCTGAAGTAGTCATTGTGTAGGTCAGACTGAAGTCGGTGTAGTTCTAAGTTTTCTAAGCCCAGGATTTGGAGTCTGGTGGCATAAGGTATTTTATTTCGGTTAGAGGAATGGAGGACTCTTCTCGTAAAATATCTCTGGACTCTCTCGATTGTATTTATGTCCGATATGCAGTGTGGGTTCCAGGCAGATGAGCTGTATTCTTGACTCTTGTATTCTTGGCCAGGTCTCTCCACATCTTCCAATCTTTCACTATTTCTTTGAGTTGTTCTATGCTCTGGCTGGTATCCGCTTTGATGGTGTCCATTCACCATGTTCTTTGACAGCCTGGTTTCCTTTTACTGCTAACTCTTCCAAACGTAATTGCTTTCTACAGTGAATTCCCTTGCATGACATGGCCAAAATAAGTGAGACACAGTTTTGTGATTTTTGCCTTCCAGTGACACATCTGGTGTTGTGCGCTCCAGTATTGCTTGTTAGTGAACTTTTCTGTCCGAGAAATATGCAGGAGCCTTCTCCAGCACGACAGCTCAAATGAATTGACTTTCTTCCTGTCTTGCTTTTTGAAGGTCCAACTTTCACAACCATAGTGTCAGGGTTCCAAGTAACATCCTCAACAAAAGAAGACTCCAATACGAGCTGTTCCTCAAAGTTCCATTTTATTTGAGATGCCATATTGGCACATCTGGGAAAACCCGAATCTGAAAGCTTCCAGGGTTTCCCCACCCAACAGAAAGTCCAAGGCCCTTCTCCTGCACCCTCATGTCCCTCACATAGTCCAATCAATGCACCATCCCAACTGGAGATGCCTCCCAATCATGCCACTCCAGGTGCAGGCCGAATGTCCTTGACTCTCTGAGAAAGGAATGTTATTATGGCTAGGTATCCCTGCAACTCCATGCAAACGCCCTCTCCCAGTTTCCCACAGCACTAAATGTGGCAGCCCTGAAGAATTCAAGAAAAAGATGACCTCCAGGGCTGACACATAGGTAGCTACGGGGAACACTGGACACAATCTTAAACAATTAATGAAAGATACAGCCAAAGTTTTGGTAAACAAGAGTCTACCTAGGCGTCTAATCATAGAAACATATCATTTCACCATCTGACCCACATCATATTTGCTTTTAATTTAGGGAACATCAGGATCCCGCTCAGTGATTAATGCCCTTCTCAAGAACTTGTAGGGCGTCCTGTGGCTGACGAGTGGCTGACAGTTGAATAAATAGGAATAACTGGGGTTGAAGTAGCTAAGAGTGATGGATTTTTCAGCTGAAAAGGATGTCCAAGGATGAACTTCCTTTCTCTCTAAATTGCATCTCTCTGGGTCGTCATCTCTTTACTAATACTAGTTTGACATTTAACACTAATTAATAGGCTGCTTATACTTTCTGTACCTGAGCCTTTATCATACTTGCATCTTTCTCCAGGAACCCCAACTCAACTCATCAGAAGGAGGTGCTTTCCAATTTTAGCTTCGCAATGTTTCTGTGGGCAGGTTAGCCTAAGATATTATGTGTGATAGATACAATGAGGTGGACAGAGAGAAAACCATGTAGTAGGATTTTACTGTCTTGGAAGAGTGAGGTTGAAGTAGGTTCTTAGATGGGTGTGATCTGACATACGTATTATCTTTAGTGAGCATCAACATAGATGAACAATATTGTCTATGTATGACTCCACACTATGGTGGTGGACGATCAATAGATCCGCTTTGGCATTCTGTACCATGGACTTACTATTTTTCTGTCAATAAAAGTAGCCAAGTTGGATCACTGTTCAATCACACTGCCAAACTGAGGTAATTAGTTTGCACTTCCGTAGACTCCTAGAATGACAGGGCGGAAAAGGACCTTGGAGGTCTTCTAGTCCAACTCTGTGACCAAGGTAGCAGTTCCTATATCTTCCTGCACAAATGGCTCTCCTCCTCCTCCTCCTCCTAATCTCTTCTTCTTCTTCTTCTTCTTCTTCTTCTTCTTCTTCTTCTTCTTCTTCTTCTTCTTCTTCTTCTTCTTCTTCTTCTTCTTCTTCTTCTTCTTCTTCTTCTTCTTCTTCTTCTTCTTCTTCTTCCTCCTCCTCCTCCTCCTCTTCCTCTTCCTCTTCCTCCTCTTCCTCCTCTTCTTCTTCCTTCTCCTCCTCCTCCTCCTCCTCCTCCTCTCTCCTCCTTGGTATTCTTTTGCTGTCACTTGCACAACTGCATAATTTCCTTATGCAATATCACCTGGTCCTCACAATCATCAGAAAGTAGTTGTCCATATTGCTATGGAAACAGAGGAGGAGGGGGGCAGATTGGAGATATGTCCCTCCTCCCCTTCTTGTCTTGGCTAAAGTTTAATGAATTTGAAATTCTAAAGGGAAGTCTTGCAACAGGCAACGGAGAGAAGGACACGACCCAGGGAAGGAGGTAGAAGGGAAACGGCAGACATAATTGGCAAAATCAATAGCCAAGGGAGAGATGAATGGCAGATAATGAAATATTATACACCTGGCTGCTCATTTTCATTCCACAGCTATTGTTATTTGCTTAATGGATGAGGGAACATTTCACCTATAAACAAGGAGATCTGACACACGCAGATATCAATAGTGGAAGGCCATTTGCTTGTTAATTCTGCCTCGGCCAGTTTGAAGGCACTCAAATCCTGCAGCGACTGTCTTCCCCGTCCTTCATATCATGCAAAAGGAGGGAAAAAAACATCGAAGAATGTTTGGAAAAATCAAAACCAACTACAAATGAAATTCCTTTGCTCTCAAATTTAACTTGTCAGTATCTCTACGTCTGTAATCTGGAATTTCAGATTTTTTTTGTAATGCACTCAAGCACATACACAAGTAAGATTCCCACAACTTGGTTAATCTGGTTATGGGATTATACTATTTTGTTGTTAGAATAGAATAACAGAGTTGGAAGGGACCTTGGAGGTCTTCTAGTCCAACCCCCTGCTTAGGCAGGAAACCCTACAGCACTTCAGACAAATGGTTATCCAACCTCTTCTTAAAAACTTCCAGTGTTGGAGCATTTACAACTTCTTGTTGTGACCTAGGCTCAAGTAGTTATTACCAGACACAATCAGTCCTAAACAAACATATTTTATTAGAAGAGCTGAGAATTACTTAATCTCAATTTAGTCCAAATTAAGTCCAAAACAAATCCTTCATAAACAGTCCTTTGGCCTTATCACAAACCTTTGTCTTCTTTGGCACCCTGCCAAAGGCTTTTCTTGGCAAAACTCCACAACGCCGACAAGAAACAAATGTAGCAATGTTGCTTTCCTACAAAGATCCCAAGAGCCTTTGCTGCTCTTTTAAGCCTTCCGCAAGGGGCCAATCATCTCCTGGCCTTACTCTTGAGTCAACCTTTTTGTTTTAGCTGTTCTTGTCTTCTGGCAACTGTTTGCATGCGTGCACTAGGAACAGGCTCCTCCTGTTCCTCTTCCTCTCTACTATCCGCCTCTGGAGACTCTGGAGTATGGGCATTGCTCCCAGATGGCCCTGGCCCCATCTCTGCCTCCAACGCAGAGCTCTCGTCCGGGCCTTCCCTGACTCCCCTGCCAGCTTCTCAGGCTGCTGGTGGACCACAACACTTCTGGAGGCAAGTTGTTCCATTGATTAATTGTTCTAACTGTCAGGAAATTTCTCCTTAGTTCTAGGTTGCTTCTCTCCTTGATTAGTTTCCACCCATTGCTTCTTGTCCTGCTCTCAAGGTGCTTTGGAGAATAGCTTGACTCCCTCTTCTTTGGGGCAGCCCCTGAGATATGGGAACACTGCTATCAGGTCTCCCCTAGTCTTTCTTTTCATTAAACTAGACATACCCAGTTCCTGCAACCGTTCTTCAAATGTTTTAGCCTCCAGTCCCCTAATCATCTTTGTTGCTTTTCTCCGCACTCTTTCTAGAGTCTCCACGTCATTTTTACATCGTGGCGACCAAAACTGGATGGTGTATTCCAAGTGTGGCCTTACCAAGGCATCATAAAGTGGTATTAACATTTCACGTGATCTTGATTCTATCCCTCTGTTTATGCAGCCTAAAACTGTGTTGGCTTTTTTGGCAGCTGCTGGACACAGCTGGCTCATATTTAAGTGGTTGTCCATTAGGACTCCAAGATCCCTCTCATAGTCACCACTATTGAGCGAGGTACCACATATAATGTACCTGTTGTTGTTGTTGTTGTTGTTGTTGTTGTTGTTCAATTGCTAAGTCATGTCTGACTCTTCTCAGCCCCATGGACCACAGCACGCCAGACTCCCTTGTCCTCTGCTGTCTTCCGGAGTTTGCTCAAATTCATGGTCGTTGCGTTGATGACCCAGTCTAACCGCCTCCTCCTCTGCTGTCCCCTTCTCCTAGGGCCTTCAGCCTTTCCCAACATCAGGGTCTTCTCCAAGTAATCCTATCTTTGCATTCAATGGGCAAAGTATTTGAGCTTCAGCTTCAGTATCTGTCCTTCCAAAAAAACAGTCAAGGTTCATTTCCTTTAAGATCGACTGATTGCATCGTCTTGCAGTCCAATAACTTGTGTTTGTGCCGTCTCTTTTTTTATCATGTTGTTGTTGTTAGTTGTGAAGTCGTGTCTGACCCATTGCAACCCCATGGACAACATTCCTCCAGGCCTTCCTGTCCTCCACCATCCTCTGGAGTCCATTTAAGCTCACGCTGACTGCTTCAGTGACTCCATCCAGCCACCTCGTTCTCTGCCGTCCCCTTCTTCTTTTGCCCTCAATCTTTCCCAGCATTAGGCTCTTCTCCAGGGAGTCCTTCCTTCTCATTAGGTGGCCATTTGAGTTTCCTCTTCAGGATCTGGCCTTCTAAAGAGCAGTCAGGGTTGATCTCCTCTAGGACTGACCGGCTGGATCGCCTTGCAGTCCAAGGGACTCGCAGGAGTCTTCTCCAGCACCAGAGTTCAAAGGCCTCCATTCTTTGCCGCTCAGCCTTCCTTATGGTCCAACTTTCACAGCCATCCATTGCAACTGGGAAAACCACAGCCTTGACTATACGCACTTTTGTTGGCAGGGTGATGTCTCAGCTTTTTAGTATGCTGTTTAGGTTTGCCATAGCTTTCCTCCACAGGAGCAAGCGTCTTTTAATTTCTTGGCTGCAGTCCCCATCTGCGGTGGATCTTGGAGCCCAGGAAAATAAAATCTGTCACTAAAAAAACCCCATGAACAGTACCAAAAGTCCAACAACTATTTTGACTTAATTTATCTCAAACCACGTAACGAGCAAGTTGTTTTTTAGGTTTCAATTCTGCAGAGCCCCAAAGAACCCCAATTCTGCCAACCCCAAAGAGCTCACCACAAGTTCCAAAATATTCCAGTTTGGAGATAACACCAATTTTTTTCCCTTTTGTGTGGGCCGTCTTGCACGATGACTTTCGAACACGGTCTTCTCAATGCAACGAAATCCTTGTGAAGTTTTAATGAGATCAAAATAAACAGCCCATTTTGTTTTTTTTAAATTGCCTGGCTGATGTTTCTTTTCCTTGATATGAATCAAACCAGCACTTTGATACTTGCAAAACATTTTCCGAGGCATGCTAACATGGTCTCCTGATGCTGTTCGTTAATTAAATCTGAAGATTTGTTTATTCAGTAATCATGGAAACAAAAGAGTTATTTTAAGGTCTTTTTATTCACAATGGCAGGTAGTGTCTTGTCTGAGCCCATTCAGAGGTGTTTGTAACATATACCTCCATGAATTCGTATTCACCCAGAATAAATCAAGCAAAATAACAGAATAACAGAGTTGGAAAGAACTTTGCAGGTCTTCTAGATCCAACCTCTTGCTCAAGAAGGAAACCCTACATCATTTCAGACAATCTCTTCTTAAAAACCTCCAGTGATGGAGCACCCACGACTTCTGGTGGCAAGACGTTCCACTGGTTAATTGTAATGATTGTCAGGACATTTTCCCTTAGTTCTAGGTTGCTTCTCTCCTTGTACAGTTTCCATCCATTGTTTCTTGTCCTGCCTTCTGATGCTTTGGAGAACAGGTCAACCTCCCTTCCTTCCTTCCTTCCTTCCTTCCTTCCTTCCTTCCTTCCTTCCTTCCTTCCTTCCTTCCTTCCTTCCTTCCTTCCTTCCTTTCTTCCTTCCCTCCCTCCCTCCCTCCCAGGGGTGGGTTCTAATTTTTTTTACTACCGGTTCTGTGGGCGTGGCTTATTTTGTGGGTGTGGCTTGGAGGTCATGTGACTAGGTGGGTGTGGCTAGCTGGTCAGAGTCATTTCTGGAAGGTCCTCGCACTTACGGCCAGTCCTCGCACTTACGACCCGACTCATTTGTTTGCTTTTAACACTGATCAGCTGTAGGGCGGCCTTTTGAAGCCCCGCGGCAAGAGTTTAAACAGTTTTTTTCCCTCTAGTCATCAGCTGGGACTCAGGAGGTAGCAATAGATTGGGGGTGGGGCCAAATAAAAGGTAAGAATAACGTGGGGGTGGGTGGGAGGGCGGGGGGGCAGAACCGGTTTGGTGACGTCATATCATCACTGCTACCGGCTCGGCCGAACCGGACCAAACCGGGAGGAACCCACCACTTCTCCCTCCCTCCCTCCTTCCTTCCCTCTCCTCCTCTCTCTTTCTCCTGCCTTATAGAATCGTAGGGCTGAAAGGGACTTTGGAAGTCTTCTAATCCAACCCCCTAGAGATGGTTGTCCAATCTCTTTAAAAACCTCCAGTGTTGAAGCACTCACAACTTCTGGTGGCAGGTTGTTCCACTGGTTAATTGCCCTCACTGTCAGGACATTTCTCCTTAGTTCTAAGTTAGTTCTCTCCTTGACGAGTTTCCATCCATTATTTCCTGTCCTGCGTTACGGTGCTTTGGAGAATAACTTGACTCCCTCTTCTTTGTGGCAACCCCTGAGATAGTGGAACACTGCTATCATGTCTCCCCTGCTCCTCCTTTTCGTTAAACTAGACACACTCAATTCCCGCCACCGTTCTTCTTTGTATATGATTTGAAGTCCAATTTAAGCCTGCATGCAAACGGGCAAGTGAGATCTGTAAATGCCCGACAATAAGTTTGAAAAGCATAAGTTTACTTCTCTTTGAAGCTGACCTTCTGAGGCAACTTTGGGGGGAGAAATTCCAATCTCGGGATGAATTATTGGGGGAAAAGAAGTGCTGCATTTGTCAGCATTAACGGAGGCTATGTCATAAAAAAGGGCAATTAAACAGGAGGGAGTGAAATTTGTTGCCCGAGTAAAGTCTCCATTCTTTTGCCAATCAGGAGGCAGCTGAAAGGTCAGGAAACGCAGGTCAGTGTTGACACGGAGAAAATCCATTTTATTATGTGAGAAAGCTAATTGGATCCCTGCTAGCCACAGATATAAGTTCTTTAACAGAAATCGAATCTTTAATGAGCAATATAAGTTTCTGGAACAGGCACTTCAACTTCTGATATGAAGCAAGGAGGCAGATTGCACTAAAGGATTTGGAAATTAAAAAAAAGAACGTTTGCACTTTGAATGAAATAATCCCAGTCCAATGTTCCACCAAAGTTGTTTTTTTTTTTGAGTGTACCCTGTCCCACCAGAACAAAACTACAAATACAGACAGTACTCGGCACTGTAAAAACTGATGTTGGAAGTAATGTCCATCGGGGTTCAGTTCCAAGTGGGGAGAAAGACACTGGAAACATGGGGACTGCTTGGAAAGATGGTTTAATGGTGGACAGGACCACATGGTTTGAGGTCCTGGGTGAAAAAAGCACATAGGAGAGAGAGAGAGAGAGAGAGATTTATACCCTCTGTTGGGCTTTGAATTTGAGCTTGTGTTCTGACTGGTTGTCAGATTCCCATGGGGCCATGCAGGGGTAACTTTGTAGGTTGCCTGTGTCCCAGGCTTGGTTGACTCTTGCTGGGTGATGATGTAATGAAAGGGCTTTGGGCAATTCCTACTATGGCACTGCCTGAAGGAGGTAGATCTTTGTTATGTAGAATAGACTGGCCCAGGCCTTCACGGCCCATTGACAAAAGGGGGTGGGGTTTGAGTTTCTCCCTGCCTTTTAGGGGAAATATTCTGCCCTTTTAATATTTCCTAAAATATCTCATTTTCCTAGGAGAGGGGTGGGTACTAACTTCCTACAGTTTTTTTTTTTTAATTTGATTTATATGCCGCCCTTCTCCGGAGACTTACAATGCATTAAGCAATAGCCTTCATCCTTTTGTATATTTATACAAACTCAGCTTATTGCCCCCACAAACTGGGTCCTCAATTTATCTACCTTAGAAAGGATGGAAGGCTGAGTCAACCTTGAGCCTGGCAAGATTTGAACTTACTAATTGCAGACAGCTGGAGCTAAATTACAATGCATTAGTCTGCTAAGCTATCCAGTGACTTATGACCGTTTTTCACACTTAAGACCACCGCAGCTTCCTCATGGTCACCTGGTCAAAATTCAGACGCTTGGCAACTGGTTTCTATTTATGACGGTTGCAGCTTCCCCTGATCCCCTTTTTGTGACCTTCTGACAAGCAAAGTAAACGGGGAAGCCAGATTCACTTAACAACCGTGTTGCTAACTTAACCCCCGCTGTGATTCACTTAACCACCGTGGCAGGAAAGGCTATAAAATGGGGCAAAACTCACTTCCCAACCGTCCCGCTTAGCCATGGGGATTTTGAGCTCAATTGTGGTCGCAAGTCAAGAACTACCTGAAATTTGAATATTCTGCCATGAAAACATTTCGGACTTGGAAAGTTTCAATCTCGTAACATTGGACGCATTTCTAGAAGTGAGTTTGAAGTAGTCAGAGAGGTCTGATTGGTTTACCCAATTCTGATCTTCCTTTCAGCCTTAGCTAAACAATAAATAGGTTTCCCTCTTAAGGCAACAAAAATGGAGAACAGCACCAGAATCAATTCTGACTGCGTTTTGAGGCTGAATCTCCCTCTGTAAAGTTTCCATATATTAGTTGTTTGCCTACCTTCAGACATACGGAGAATAAATCCCCTACTCTCTTGCCTAAGAGGCCCTTGAAGTATGAGAAGATTTTCTATCATGTCTTCCGTTAGCCATCTCTAGTTTATGCTAAATATGTCCACATCCTTTAACTGCTCTCCCAAGGATTTAGGATCTCCAAACTCCTCATTATCTTTATTGTACTTCTTTATCCTCTTTGCAGTAGGGAGAAGGAAAGAAGGAAGGAAGGAAAGAAGGAGGGAGGGAGGGAGGAAGGAAGGGGGTATAGAGGGGAAGAAAGGGAAGGGAAGTCAGAAGGAAGAAAGGAAGGAAGGGGAAGGAAGGAAGGAAGATAAAAGGAAGGAAGGAAGGAAGGAAGGGGAAGGAAGGAAGGAAGATAGAAGGAAGGAAGGAAGATAGAAGGAAGAAAGGGGGTATGGGGGGAAGAAAGGGAATGGAAGACAGAAAGAAGAAAGGAAGGAAGGAAGGAAGATGGAAGGAAGGAAGGAAGGAAGGAAGGAAGGAAGATAGAAGGAAGGAAGGGGGTATGGGGGAAGAAAGGGAAAGGAAGACAGAAGGAAGAAAGGAAGGAAGGAAGATAGAAGGAAGGAAGGAAGGAAGCAAGGAAGGAAGATAGAAGGAAGGAAGGGGTATGGAGGGGAAGAAAGGGAAGACAGAAGGAAGAAAGGAAGGGAGGGAAAGGGAGAAAGGAAGATAGGAAGATAGAAAGAAAGAAAGAAAGAAAGAAAGAAAGAAAGAAAGAAAGAAAGAAAGAAAGAAAGAAAGAAAGAAAGAAAGAAAGAAAAAATATCAGGGCATTTTTTGGTACAACTCTCGTTGAGAGTTTGACCCCCAGACTGCCCCATTGTCTTGGCTTTTCATTGTAAGTGTAATTTTTAACTTTTTATTCTCTTGTAATTCTTTTTGATGGTTTATTTTTTTTTTATTACAAGCCACTCAGAGTCGCTCCATTAGTGAGATGGGCAGCACAGAAATCCAATAAATAAATAAATAACACTCCAAATGGGTTCAAATGTGAATCTTTTTAATGGCTGATTTATGCTGGGCATTTCTGACAGGTAGAAATGTTTATTTTGAAGCTCCATCCGTCTTGGCAGGGATGAGTCTAAAAGTTATAATTTCTGTATTAGCATATGTTTTTGTCCCTACGGCGTTTGTTTATGGGAGAGAAATTATGGGAGGAAAATTAATGTAGCATGCACTTTCATTTGATTTTTTTTTTCCTTCTTAACACGGTTATGGGCTGGCTTGTATAAAATATATTCCTCTATCAAAATGCAGATGCTGATTTCATTAATACAATTAACCCAATACAAGCGCCCGGCGTTGAATCTCCTAGGAGTCGGATCGTTGCCATATATTAGGGTTAAGGGAGAAATTAGAGACTAGCAAACCTGTCAGTACAATTTTGCTTCATCTAACAAGGTAAAAAGTTGCTAATTGTCTGGAAAGAAGTCAAAACCAACTGCGATCACTTTTTAGTTCTTCTTAAATAAAACGGACGGGTAGATGCAGTGATGGGATTCAGCCGGTTCGCACCACTTTGGGAGAACCGGTTGTTAACTTTCTGAGCAGTTTGGCAAACTGGTTGTTGGAAGAAATCATTAGGGCAGAGAACCGGTTGTTAAATTACTTACTGTACCCACCACTGGATACAGGTAGTCCTTGACTTACAACAGTTCGTTTAGTGACCATTCAGACTTACAATGGCGCTGAAAAACAAGTGACTTACAGCCATTTCTCGCACTTATGACCATTGCGGCATCCCTGTGGTCACATGATCAATACTCTGATGCTTGGCAACGGACTCCTATTTATGACGGTCCTGGAGTCATGTGATCAACTTTTGTGACTTACCGGATAATGGTTGTAAATGGAGGACTACCTGTATGATTAGGGAATACCTCCTAATAATCTAATTTCTAATCCCTTAGAAATACTTCCTAACAGTTAGGAAATAATTCCTAATAATCTAATTTCTAATCCTTTAGAAATGCTTCCTAACAATTAGGAAATACCTTCTAATACTCTCCTAATCATACAGGTGGTATGATTCTCTGAACCAGAAAAGAGTTTCAGTCCATTAGTTTCGAACTTGAACTTTGTGGCAACTGCAAAAAAAAAGTCTGTGACGAATCCTTAAATATCTGAAGATTGTTGTCGAATATCTTCTCAGCTTTCTGCTTTGTCGACTCGAACCTCTGTATTTTCAAACCATTCTCCATAGGATTTGGCCTCTGTATTCTCACCATCTTGGTAACCAAACTGAGAATCCAATCATTTTTAACTGATTATACTGCAATTTAAGGGGGCACAATAGCTCAGCAATGGAATCCGTCGCGCGCTTAAGACTTTTCTATTTCATCAAACTGGCCTGGCCTAAATCTTCTCCCCTTTTTAAATGTAAATTTTAATTGTTTTAAATTATGGTTTATTGTAAATTTGTTCAGCCAAATTATTTAATTTGTTTTTATTCTATTTTAAATTTTTGTATTTATGTGTTTTATCCTGTGGCTGTTCACCGTCCTGAGTCCTTCGGGAGTAGGGTGGTATAGAAATTTAATAAAATAAATAAAAATAAATAAAATTGTGGTTGACAGTTGGAAAACTGACAGCCGGGGTTGGAGACCCAGGGGCCACATGACAGGGTGAGCTCCTGTTCTTGCCCCAGCTCCTGTTCACCTAGGAGTTTGAAAGCATGCAAATGCAAGTAGATAAACAGGTACCACTTCATTGGGAAGGTAACAGTGTTCTGTGTTCCGTGTATAGTCATGTGGGCCACATGCCCATGGAAGTGTCTTCGGACAACGCTGGCTTTTTTGGCTAAGAAATAAATATAATAGAATTACAGAATTGGAAGGGATCTTGGAAGTCTTCTAGTCCAACCCCCTGCTCAGACAGGAAATCCTATACCATTTCAGACAAATGGTTGTCCAGTCTCTTCTTAAAAACTCCCAGTGTTGCAGCATTCACAACTTCTGGAGGCAAGTTGTTCCACTGATTAATTGTTCTCACTATCAGGAAATTTCTCCTTAGTTCTAAGTTGCTTCTCTCCTCGATTAGTTTCCACCCATTGCTTCTTGTTCTACCCTCAGGTGCTTTAAAGAATAGCTTGACTCCCTCTTTTTTGTGGAAGCCCCTGAGATATTGGAAGACAGCTATCATGTCTCCCCTGGTCCTTCTCTTCACTAGACTAGACATGTCCGGTTCCTGCAAGCGTTCTTCATATGTTTTAGCCTCCAGTCCCCTAATCCTCTTTGTTGCTCTTCTCTGCACTCTTTCTAGAGTCTCAACGTCTTTTTACATCGTGGCGACCAAAGCTGAATGCAGTATTCCAAGTGTGGCCTTACCAAGGCATTATAAAGTGGTATGAACACTTCATGTCCAGGGGTGAGTTCTACTTACCTTTACTATCTGTTCATCACAGGAGCGCGCGCGCGCATGCACAGAAGCTTCTGCACATGTGCAGATTGTACATTATGACATCCGGGCAGGTAGGCAGAGCCTCCTGCCACTTTTACTACCGGTTCGCAAGAACCGGACAGAATCGGGAGCAACCCACCACTGCTTCACATGATCTTATGGTGTGGAGCACTGCCCCCTAGAGGCAGACACAACTAGACAGGGAAACTTTTACTGTAATTTAAACTGTTTGGGGCAATCCAAATCCCTCTTGCAATAATTCACTTGGCGTAATGACTTGCTTACACCCTCCAGATGAGCAATTTTCAAACTGGGGTTGTCTCAGAGATTAGGTTTTGAGGTGAATAAAAGTAATAGTCTTCACCTCAACATCTTGCCTATATGTCTTACTGCTTTTAATGCAGGACACGCAATAACATTTTTTGCTAAAACATGGCGCCAAGACCCCTGAATATTATTAGATGGGTCACATAATAGCTTTCTAATTGTGCCCATAATGATTTCCTGGCTTAATTATTTCCTTTCAATAAAGACACTAAATATTCTCCTAGTGATATGACTGAAAATCAGGAAAATTAACCCTTCCATAATCATATGACAAACATAATTTAGATAATTTAGGGTTTTCCTTTTGATAACAGGTATTAATTATTGAACTAATAAATCACTTTATATTTATTTATTTTTTTAAAAAAAATTTACACTCAGGAGGGTTTTAACCATCTATTTATATGGTTTTGATCTTAGATAAGTAATCTATATTTGAAGAAAATTATCCTGGGGATAATTATTGCAAAATTACAACATGTAATTTTACATATATTCAAACAAAACAAAATACTACTGTGTTTCCCCCCCAAAATAAGACTGGGTTTTATATTAATTTTTGCTCCAAAAGATGCATTAGGGCTTATTTTCTGGTTAGGTCTTATTTTCAGGAAAATACAGTACTAAATGCAAAAGATGCATTAGGGCTTATTTTCTGGTTAGGTCTTATTTTCAGGAAAATACAGTACTAAATGCAAAAGATGCATTAGGTCTTATTTTCTGGTTAGGTCTTATTTTCAAGAAAATACAGTACTAAATGCGTCTGTCTTGTTGACTGGGGCTTATTTTTGGGGTAGGGCTTATATTACAAACATACTGAAAAATCATACTAGCGCTTATTTTCCAGTTAGGTCTTATTTTCAGGGAAACACGGTATATAGATAGTCCTCGACTTACAACCATAATTGAGCCCAAAATTTCTGTTGCTTAAGCAAGACAGTTGTTAAATGAGTTTTGCCCCATTTATGACCTTTCTTGCCACAGCCGTTAAAAGAATTCCTGCCGTTGTTAAGCAAATTGACTTCCCCATTGACTTTGCTTGTCTCATGATTACAAAATGGGATCAAGTGACCCCGGAATATCACAATCCTCATAAATATGAGTCAGCACTGACACCTTAATCTATATACAAATTTACATATTTCTTATTTCATTACATATCAAGTATGCAGTATTTTACTTCCTAAATGGCTATACATATATTTAATAAACCTATATTACATTCACAAATTCAATATACCTTGATATATTGATATACATTGATATATACATTTCCAGACATTCGTTATCCCTTGTTTTTGGCATTCTTCCTCTTATCTAACCAATTATAAAATTTATTCCAGACTTCATAGTATGTTGATTCACTTTTGTCTTTGAGTTCTAAAGTAAGACTGTCCATCTCTGCACAGCTGTAAATTTTGTGCATTACTTCTTCTTCTGAGGGTATTTCTTTACACTTCCATTTTTGAGCAAATGCTACTCTTGCCGCGGTAAGTATATGCAATATTAAATAGGTTACATTTTTGTCATATTTGCCATCTATCATGCCCAGTAAGAAAAAATCTGGCTTGACTTCTATTTTGAACATTAACATCTCTTCTAACCAGCTCCTTATTTGCTTACTCAATTTGTTGAAGTAATTTTTTCTCTTGATAGGAGAATTTAAGCCGTTAACATTGCCTCTGAATTTTGATCACATGATCATGGCGATACTGCAATGGTCGTAAGTGTGAAAAATGGTCATAAATCCCCTTTTTCAGTGCCATTGTAACTTCGGACAATCACTCAATGAACCGTTGTAAATCGAGAACTACCTGTACATAAAGGTCTTATCTGACACTTATTCTAATTCATTGATTAATTGATAGTTTATCACAATTCTCCCTATCAATACGTTTTGGTATAGAACATACGAACTTATGAGTCACTGCACACTTTATCTCAAACATATTTAACAGCAGAAATAATATCAAATTGTTGTAAAAGTTTTTAGAGCTCAGTATTTTTCCAGGCCTTGCCCTCAATTCCCAATATTTTTGCTTTGTGCAATTCAGTAAATATTCTGTATCAAATGCATAAAGGAATTGAAATTCCCAGTTAGCACTTATTAAAGTATTACATCATTCCGATGGAGGCCTCCTTGCATATGTACTCAAAGGTTCCTCAGCTTTATGTTCCATTTAAAAAAAAAAAAATCTTCATGAAATATCAAGTCACGCAATTTATATGCTGGTTTTATTTCTTTACTTAAAACATTTATATAGCTGCCCATCTTATAACCAACTCTGGGCATCTTCCACACACACATTCAAACAACATGCAAAGCTGTATTAAAACTATAAAACAAAACATATTAGAAACATTAAAAATAAAAATAATAACAACAACAACAATAAATCCTGATGCCAAGTCAAATTTCTGATCATCTAATCTAATTTTATCCCAGCACTTGGAGGAAAATCCAGGCTTCACAGAAGGCTAGAAGAGTGGAGGCCTGCCGAAGCTCATGTGGCAAAGAGTTCCATAGGGCAGAGGCTGGCACAGAGAAGGTACCCTTCCTGGCTCCCATCAGGTGGCAGTATTTAGAGGAAGGGGCTAGGAGCATGCCCACCCTGTCTGACTTGGTAGGATGAGTAGATGTCCTGAGGGAAAGGTGGTTGTCAGATAATCTGGCCCTGTGCCACTTTAAAAATGAGGACTTTGAATCACACCTGGAACGAAACTGGAAGCCAACACATTTCACACAATAGAGTTGTTTCATTTTCATTTTTCATTTCATTTCATTTTATTAAATTTGTATACCGCCCTACTCCCGAAGGACTCAGGGTGGTGAACAGCCATAAAATAAAACATATAAATACAAATTTTAAAATAGAGATAAAACAGATTAAATAAATTTGGCTGAACCATATTTAAAACCCGAATAATTTAAAACCAAATTTAAAATTCCCATTTAAAAGAGGAAAAGTTTAGGTCAGGCCGGCTTGCTGGAATAGGAACGTCTTAAGCGTGCGACGGAAGGTACGCAGATCCGGAATCCTCCGTATCTCGGGGGGGAGCTCGTTCCAGATAGTAGGTGCCCCCACAGAGAAGGCTTTCCCCCTGGGGGCCGCCAGTCGACATTGTTTGGCCGACGGCACCCGGAGGAGCCCCTCTCTATGGGAGCGTACTAGTCGGTGGGAGGCTATTGGTGGTAGCAGGCGGTCCCGTAAATAACCAGGTCCTAAGCCATGGAGCGCTCTAAAGGTGATGACCAAAACCTTGAAGCGCACTCGGAAGACCACCGGGAGCCAGTGCAGCTCGCGCAGGAGAGGCGTTACATGGGAGCGCCACGTCGCTCCCATCACCACCCGCGCGGCCGCACTCTGCGCCAGTTGGAGCCTCCGAGTGCTCCTCAAGGGGAGCCCCATGTAGAGAGCGTTACAGTAGTCCAGACGGGAGGTGACGAGGGCATGAGTGACCGTGCGTAACGAGTCCCGATCCAGAAAGGATTTTTGTATGTGTATGTCCATTTTTGTATGGGCAAGGCAAGGCAAGGCAAGGCAAGGCAAGGCAAGGCAAGGCAAGGCAAGGCAAGGCAAGGCAAGGCAAGGCAAGGCAAGGCAAGGCAAGGCAAGGCAAGGCAAGGCAAGGCAAGCAGCGGAAGAGCCACAATCCAAACTTCAAGGCAAGAACACACAGCAAGAAAACAAACACGCCCTGCCCAGCATTGTCTCCATCTGTCTCCTGTGCTAAATAGCCAACTTTTGGTGCAGCCCATCAAAGGCGAGGCTGCCTCCTTGCGAGTAATCTGGCTGACCTTCTCTGCTCCTGCCTTTTCTCTGCACTTGGTGTTCTTGGATCAGGTGCAGAAGGCAGTTCCTCTTCCTCATCCCTTTCCCCACCTGATGCCTCAGGGCTGTCCTGGTGCAGCTGTGCTTCAGCCAAATCTCTGTCAGATGGCTGCTTGGAGCCATTGACCAACTGCCCTCCAGGTGTGCCTGGGACCGGTTCATCTTCCTCAGAGGTGACATCTGGAGAGATAACTGGGGAAATGTCTGGGGGAGTCATCACACTGTCTGCCTGCCTGCCAGCCTGCCTATCATCTATTTATCATCTACCTGTCTATCATCTCTCTCTCCCTCTCCCTCTCTCTCTTTCTCTCTCTCTCTCTCTCTTTCTCTCTCTCTCTTTGTCTCTGTCTCTGTCTGTCTCTCTTTCTCTCTGTCTCTCTCTGTTTTCCCCTCTCTTTCTCTGTCTCTCTGTCTCTGTCTCTCTGTCTCTCCTCTCTCTCTCTTTCTCTGTCTCTGTCTCTCTCTGTCTCTCTCTTGTCTCTCTGTCTCTTTCTCTCTCTGTCTCTCTGTCTTTGTGTCTACCTCTCTCCCCCCACTCCAATTTTTATTGCATCTACATTGTGGAAAACAAATATTTTTATAATAATGTCATTGTATACTGTCAAGTATTTGCAAGCCATTGGCACATGTGTCATATAGACACCAGTGGAGGCAGAAAGTGCCTCCACCCCTATGTGGAAAGGAGGGGCTTACCCTGAGTATAAACCCCCCTCCAACCTTTTCTACCTCGCGCTCTCTCTTTTCACGTTTGTTCCCCATGAGACTTGATTTCTGATCAGGGTAGTCACACACAATGTGTGCCCCCTATCCTATAATGAATACTAAGACAGCCTTTGTACATAGTTAATATGCTTTATTATATGAATAAATACATTTAAGACATTTACTCATGCATCTGCCTCTGGACTCTTCTATGCTCCTGGGTGTTTCTACGATCCTAATTCCACAGAATGGTAGCAGAGGATGGTTGCAGAACTCCACTCCAGGAGCTGTTGAAAAGGCAAGATGCCCTCCAAAATAACCTGTGAGAGAAGCTCTCCTATTGTGACCAGAGGCCTTCAATGGAAGAGACCTTCACAGCAGCCCCAGTCTGAATCACCAATGGAAAACATCGAAGGGGGTTTCCATCCAGCTACACCCTGGCAGCCAGAGGCCACCCAGATGCAGCAACAGATCCCAGGGGCTGAGCCAAGCGATGCTGGAGAAGGCTTCTTCAGCACTGACGATGAGGGGGCAGAAGGACAAGATGAAAGCCTGGAGAGGCAAGTGTCTAAGATGTCAGAAGAAGAGTGCCGAGCAGCGCTCGCCTCCCTCCTGAAGACAAGGGCAGCAGCCAGAAAGAGGCCTGAGGAGGCAGCACCAGAGATGCCTGCCATCCTGGTAAGGACTCCCCTGCCTGATCTCTCTAAGATGGTGCCTGCCACCAGAGAGACTCTCCCCCACCCAGTTTCCCACCAAACAAAATGGCCGCCAGCCCCCTTCTGGAGCCAACTTCCTCCAAGATGACGGCTCCCCTGGGCACTTTGCCAGAACCACGAGCCAGGCCTACTCCAGCTCCACAGTCCAGGCCTACAACGCCAGCCAGTCAGTTCAGCACTTCAGCGGCCCAGAGGACTACTCCAAGCCTACAAGCCCCTTGCCAGATATACATCTTAGCAAACTAGGATGGATACAGTGACATTATACACTACAGAAACACCTGTAGTGATTACTGGTGCAATTGGGTTATGATCTGATAAAGGAATTGTCCTGACTTTATATGTATTTCTCCTTTCAACTAATGTTTAAGATCGGTAAAAACAGTTTAATCAAGGCCAAATTTTTAAAGGGGAAGGAGAATAATACATTCTTCTTGTGAATAATTTAAGAGTTGCTGTGTCTCCAACAAATTAAACTCTGATATATAAGTTTGCAATACTTTCCATGTATGAGAATTAAATTAAGGGGAAGGAGGAGGGTGTATTATGTTATAGTAAGGTATCTAAAAGTTGATTAAAATCTCCAGCCGTAATTATCTGATCCAAAGGCAAAGTAAAAAGAGTTTCAAAAACCTGCTTAATATACCTGGATAATCCTTACTAGAGCTATTATAATTAATAAGTGCAGCTCATTTATTAAGGCATTTAATCAACCACTATTAAAAATAAAATATCATTCTGCATTACTTCTTGTTCGACTACAAAATTTTGCACACTAGTTAATCAAATTTACATGTGTGCTTCTTGTAAAAACAAATATCAGGTTTTAATTTGCCCAGTTTGGAAGTATCTGATTCTCCTTGGAAATACATATAGGATCCTTGATATTCCCAACAAAGTAAAATCAAACCCTAATAAAGATTTCAGATTAGATTCCTTGAAATGGGCTACAAATAGGAGCACTTTGTACTGTGTAGTGATTCACAACAAACAATGGGTCAAAACTCACTTAGCAACCTAAATTTTGGGTTCAATTGTGGTCATACGTTGAGTACTACCTTTGTATCTAGAGGCCAATACTTGAGCCACGGTGGTGCAGTGGTTAGAATGAAGTACTGCAGGCTATTCCTGCTGACTGCTGGCTGACTGCAATTTGGCAGTTCGAATCTCATCAGGCTCATGGTTGCCTCAGCCTTCCATCCTTCCAAGGTGGGTAAAATGAGGACCCAGATTGTTGGGGGCAAGAGGATGACTCTGGAAACCACTTAGAGAGGGCTGTAAAGCACTGCAAAGTGGCATATAAGTCTAAATGCTATTGCTATTGCTACTTACATAGGGCTCTAAGATCACTGCAGATGGGGACTGCAACCAAGAAATTAAAAGACGCTTGCTCCTGGGGAGGAAAGCTATGGCAAATCTAGATAGCTTACTGAAAAGCAGAGACATCACCCTGCCAACAAAAGTGCGTATAGTCAAGGCTATGGTTTTCCCAGTTGCAATGTATGGCTGTGAAAGTTGGACCATAAGGAAGGCTGAGCGCCAAGGAATGGAGGCCTTTGAACTCTGGTGCTGGAGAAGACTCCTGCGAGTCCCTTGGACTGCAAGGCGATCAAACTGGTCAGTCCTAGAGGAGATCAACTCTGACCGCTCTTTAGAAGGAAGGACTCCCTGGAGAAGAGCCTAATGCTGGGAACGATTGAGGGCAAAAGAAAAAGGGGACGACAGAGAATGAGGTGGCTGGATGGAGTCACTGAAACAGTCGACATGAGCTTAAATGGACTCCAGAGGATGGTAGAGGACAGGAAGGCCTGGAGGAACATTGTCCATGGGGTCGCGATGGGTTGGACATGACTTTGCAACTAACAACAACGATAACTTACATAGGACAAGGAAAAATATGATTTTTTTAGCTGACATTGATTTCAAAGTAGTAAAACAAAACAGAAAAGAAATAAGTTACAAGGGAAAAAAAAAGAAAATATATTTTAAAAAAGCTGAACTTTAAACAAAAACTGAGGGAAAAACCAATAACCCTCCCTCTTAAAAAAAAACCTCCTTAAAAATAAAAAAAAATCTATCCCTAAATTCAACTTCTGAATAAGAATACTGAAAAATACAGTATAAGAACCCCAGCCTGTCTTCTTTCAAACCAAAATCAGCTTTGTCCATCTTTTTTTTAAAGGATAGCTAGTACTTTAATTCAGAACAATTATAAACGAACACAAAAACATGCAAAACTTTTCATCTGGGCCATCTGGATTTTTTTAAAAAAAAAAAAACCAACCCCAACCTTGTTTGTTTCAGTATGCAGGGATAAACAAATAACATGTATCCAGGAAAGAAAAACAAGTACTTAATTCCTATTTATTCAGCCACTAGATGGGTTTTAATGAATACTTCTGCTTCTGAATGTCTATAGTGGCAGATCTGGAAAAAAGATTATCAGAAAATCAGCAATTCCAGAGATGGAAGGTATATCAGAGGTCATCTTAACCAGCAATTTGCAGATGACTCTTCTAAAGCAACTCTGACACATGATTATATAGCGTCTGTTTGAAGATCTACTTTGAAGGTTCCTACTAGCTATGATTAATGGGGAATAAATATGGAATAAATAAGGCAGGAGCCTTGGTGGTGCAGCGGACTAAAGTGCTGTTAAGCAGCACCAGCTGCCTGCAATTACTGCAAGTTCAATTCTCACCAGGCTCAAGGTTGACTCAGCCTTCCATCCTTCCGAGGTAGGTAAAATGAGGACCCGGTTTGTGGGAGCAATAAGCTGACTTTGTATAAAAAAGAACACCGCTTAGGGGGGGCCAAAAGTCCTACTAAGCAGGTATATACAAAAGTATGAAGGCTATTGCTTAATGCATTGTAAGCCGCCCTGAGTCTCCAGAGAAGGGCGGCATATAAATCGAAACAATAAATAAATAAATAAATAAATAAATAAATAAATAAATAAATAAATAAATAAATAAATAAACAAACAAACAAACAAACAAACAAACAAACAAACAAACAAATATAGAAAACAACAGACTAAAGAACCTTGGTTTAAGCTTACACACAGGTAGCCGTGAACAAACCTTACGCACATATTTATGTATGGTGTGTGCATATACAAGTGTAATAATTGTTTCTGTACTGATTTTTTTGATTGTTTGGTAGCTGCCCAGAGTTGCCTTATCGGAAAGAAGAGCAGCATATAAATTAAACGATGCTATAACGATGCTATAGAGCACTGCACACCAGAACAACTAGACACCAGAACAGTTTTTTCCCAAATGCCATCACTCTGCTAAACAAATAATTCCTACAACACTGTCAAACTATTCACTAAGGCTGCACTAGTATTACTATTAATCTCATCGTTCCCACCACCCATCTCCTCCCACTTATGACTGTATGACTGTAACTCTGTTGCTTGTATCCTTATGATTTATATTGATATTGTTTCCTGATTGCTTATTTGTAACCTATGACTATCATTAAGTGTTGTACCTTATGATTCTTGACGAACGTATCTTTTCTTTTATGTACACTGAGAGCCTATGCACCAAAGACAAATTCCTTGTGTGTCCAATCACACTTGGCCAATAAAAATTCTATTCTATTCTATTCTATTCTATTCTATTCTATTCTATTCTATTCTATTCTATTCTATTCTATTCTATTCCATTCCATTCCATTCCATTCCATTCCATTCCATTCCATTCCATTCTATTCTAAACCCAGTATCAGTCTAGTGAAAAGAAGAACTCCGGGTGACATGATAGCAGTAATCCAATATTTGAGGGGCTGCCACAAAGAAGAGGGGGTCAACCTATTTTCCAAAGCACCTAAAAGCAGAACAAGAAGCAATGGGTGGAAACTAATCAAGGAGAGAAGCAACTTAGAACTAAGGAGAAACAGTGAGAACAATTAACTAGTGGACAGATTTGCCTCCAAAAGTTGTGGGTGCTTCATTGTTGGAGGCTTTTAAGAAGAAACTGGGCAGCCTTTTATCCAGAACAGTATAGGGTCTCCTGCTTCTGCAGCAGGTTGGATTAGAAGATCTCGAACTTCCCTTCCAACTCTGTTATTCTGTTGTAATTCTGTTTAAATAAGTAGGTAGGTAGGTAGGTAGGTAGGTAGGTACGCAATCCTAAATTGCATTAACAGAGGGATACAATCAAGATCAAGTGAGGTCCTAATACCCACTCTATAAAGCCTTAGTAAGACCACACCTAGACTACTGCATCCAATTTTGGTCACCATGCTATAAAAAAATATGTTGAGAATCTAGAAAAAGTGCAGAGAAGAGCAACCAAGATGATTAGGGGACTGGAGGCTAAAACATGCGAAGAACGGTTACAGGAACTGGGCATGGCTAGTCTAGTGAAGAGACGGACCAGGGGAGACATGATAGCGGTATTCCAATATTTGAGGGGCTGCCACAGAGAGGAGGGGGGGGGTCAACCTATTTTCCAAAGCACCTGAAGGCCAGAGAAGGAATAATGGATGGAAACTGACCAAGGAGAGATTCAACCTAGAAATGAGGAGGAACTTTCTGACAGTGAGAACAATCAACCCATGGAACAGAAGTTGCCTTCAGAAGTTGTGGGAGCTTCATCATTTGAGACTTTCAAGAAGAGATTGGACAACCATTTTTAAGAAATGGTGTAGGGTCTCCTGCTTGAGCGGGGGGTTGGACTAGATGACCTATAAGGCCCCTTCCAACTCTGTTAATCTGTTAAAGGTAGGTAGGTAAGTAAGTAAGTAAGTACCATAATTAGTGAAAAGTCCAGATGATTGTAATGAAAGGTTGGTTGGCACTTTGTTAAACAGATTATTCTAATCCCTTATTCTTTTTCTTTTCAACTACCGTTGATTTACTAAGCTTGGCACTCTTCACATTTTCCCCAGTTCGACATTTTGTTAATTGCTTCTGCCGTTATCTTTATGCCTTGTTCCTACTGTTCCCAGATGGGTTAAATTACAATCTCCGTAACCTTCATAACCTCAGTCAGATGTTTCCCATCTTCATATTGGTGATGCCATTGGTTGGACTCCAGCCAAACTGATAGGGCACCAGGTTCTCTCCAAATCTGTTCAGATCGTTAACAACAGACGGATCCCTTCAGATCATTAACAATGGATACACTTTGGTCTTTTTTTTTTTCCTTTTTAAAGATTTCCAATTATTTGATTGTCATTTTCGCTCATGAGCCATGATTAAGAAGCAGATTATTCTCGGCACTGTTAGGAAAAGGAAGATGATAGCAGACATGATGCAGCTGGAAATCATATTGATGATAAAAGAAGAAAAATTCTCAGAGAAAGAAGACACTCATTTGCCACATTGAAACCAGCTCTCCTTCAATACTCTAGACCAGGGGTGAAATCCAACAGGTTCTGACGAACCGGTAGCGGAAATTTTGAGCAGTTCGGAGAACTGGCAAATACCATCTCTGGCTGGCCCCAGAGTGGGGTGGGAATGGAGATTTTGCAATATCCTTCCCCCAAGAGTGGGGAGGGAATGGAGATTTTGTAGTATCTTTCCCCTGCCATGCCCACCAAGCCACACCCACCAAGCCACGCCCACAGAACCGGTAGTAAAAAGAAATTGGATTTTACCACTGCGCTAGACCCTTCTCTTTAACAATTTTACAGTAAATCATAGAATCAAAAGGCTGGAAGGGACCTGGAAGATCTCCTAGTCCAACTCTTCACTGGAGGCAGGATTCCTTATAAAAATCTGGACAAATCACTATCCAATCTTTTCTTGTAAACCTCCAGTGATGGAGCACCCATAACTCTGGAAGGCAAGCTGTTCCATTCAGTGGTGGGTTCCAACCAGTGTTACTACTGGTTCTCTCCGTGCAAGCGTGTTAGGTTTTTGGCCAGCTGAGGTGCGGCAATCCACTCTGCCGCGCCTATCAGCTGGGCTAAAAACCAAGGAATAAAGATAGGAATAAAGCGGGGGCAGGTGGGAGGGCCCAGCTCCCAGTCACAGAGAACCAGTTCAGTGACGTCACATTGTCACCGCTATCGGTTCGGCCGAACCGGGAGCAACCCACCACTGGTTCCATTGATTAATGGTTCTCACTGTCAGGAAATTCCTCCTTATTTCCAGGTTGGTTCTCCTTCTGATGAATGTTCTCCCATTGCTTCCTCAAGTGCTTTGGACAGTAAACTGATTGTCAGGTTTCAGTGTTGTCTCAAAATAAATTGCATTTCCAAACAAATAGTCTTTGATGAAATCTTTCATTTATTAAGCACGACAATCTGTCCCTGATTATATGATAGCCAACACTGACTTCCTGACCCCAAACCTTCCCTTTCCGTTCCCCAATTCTCTGTGTTTCATTGGCCATCTTCCAAATCACTCTCCCCATATCTACTACTTCAGCTCCTAGGAATGTCCCCCCTCCCATCTCATCTCCTAGGGGATATTATCTTCAAGGAAAATAAGGAGGTGAAGAGTCAAGCGTCCTCTTGCCAGCAGCCCCCTCTTCTCCTCCTTATGTCAGCACTGGAACGAATGTAGTTTGGAGTGCTGACACTGATGCTCTTATCTGTACAGCTTCTCAATATTGGAAGACTGTCATCACATCACCCCAAGTTCTTCTCTATGTTAGATTAGACAGACCTACTTCCTGCAAAGGTTCATCATATGATTTAGCCTCCGGACCCCTAATCATCGTTGTTGCTCTTCTCTGCACTCTTTCTAAGGCAGGCGTGTCAAACTCAATTTCATTGAGGGCCGCATCGGGGCTGTGGTTGACCTCGTGTGGGGGGGGACTGTGAGGGCCATGGCCAACTGGGTGTGGCCAGCTTGATGCCATTCCCCAAACTGCTGGCATGTTTCCTCTTCTCACTGGGTAGACCTGGCTGAAGCCATGTTAGCCTGATATTTCCTTTTTGTATTGGGTAGACCAGGCCGAAGCCATGTTGGCCCAATGTTTTCTCTTCACATTGGGTAGACTGGGCTGAAGCCACATTGGCCCAATCTTTCCTGTTCGCACTGGGTAGACCGGGCCGAAGCCATATTGGCCAGATGTTTCCTCTTTGCCTTGGGTAGATGAGGCTGAAGCTACGCAGCCTGGCCACTTACATTTTCCAGGATGGCCCCTTTGGGCCAGATCCAACAACATTGCGGGCTGCATCCGACCCATGGGCCTAGTGTTTGACACCCCTGTACTAAGGTCTCAACATCATCAGGTAATCAGAACTGGATGCACTATTCCAAGTGTGGTCTTGCCAGTGCAGCATAGAGCAGTATTATTATTTCCCGAGATCTTGATCCTATCCCTCTGTTGATGCAGCTTAACACTGAATTGGCTTTTCTTTTCTTTTCTTTTCTTTTCTTTTCTTTTCTTTTCTTTTCTTTTCTTTTCTTTTCTTTTCTTTTCTTTTCTTTTTTTTGGCAGCTGCAGTACACTCTCTGACTCTCAAAACAGTAGAGCAGCCCCATTAAAAAGGACGATACCATAGCTTCTGTTTGGAAGAAGAAATAATAATGGCTGTATGGTATAAAAGCAAAAACCACTCATGCCGTAATCACAAAATCTCCAGAACCGTAAAGCCTACAAACTTGAAATTTGGCACATATGTTCCTCTTGGCTTCTAGGTGCTCAATAAGAAATGATTTTTTGAAATGACCATCAGAGCATTAGTATTTCCTATATTATTATTAACACACTCTGATGTTAAGGAGTTCTACTCCCCTTCCCCACATGAAAAGAAATCTGTTCCAAATGCAAAACACAAGCAGAGGAGAGGAGTTTCACTTTCAGTTTTACTTTCACAGCAGGAAGCAGCTTTAATACAGAACACTTGAACTAAACCACAGCCAGGCTCCTTCCTGTCTCCTCTTTGCTCACACAGCAAATACTGTTTGAGTTTCCAAACATCCCTCAACTTCTCACACACTGACAGGATGCTAGCCAGATGAATACTGAAGAATGCTGTGGGTTGGGACATTCTACTCCCCATCACCCTCTGTTCCAACTGCCAGTTACCTTATATTAATACACTCTGATGTTACGGAGTTACACATTCTACATTAAGTTTCAGGCTGTAAGTGTCAATTTATCAAGCCTGAGCACATAGTTTCATAGTGAAGCATAGGTGTCCAGCTAGTTAATAAATAAATTAAAAACAAATAAACAAATTTTAAAAAAAGCAGAGGGCAGACTCAATGGATGACTGAATCTTTTTCTGCCATGAGTTTTCTGTGTTTCTACACCTCAGCTGATGATGGATAATTCTAAGTGATCCTCTTGCGAATAGATAATAGAAGAATCAAAGATGAGTTTGGGGGAAAATTGTGCAACATTCAGAATGAATTTTACTGAGGAGAAAAGTTATCCTGCTGCCTGACATGAACGAATGAGTAAAGAACAAGATGAGGGAGTTTAAAATTAAAGCAATTGGGCCATTCAGGGACTTGAGAATGAACGGGGATGATGATAGCTTTGCGGGTAACTTCTTTGAAAAGAAAAGAAAAAGCTTTATTTATTTCAAATACAGGGTTTAAGCAAGAGGCAAACAAAAGAAGGAATGGCAAAGGAACGAGTGCAAACCTGAGAAGCACATTTGTTCTGAGGTGTTGATGTTGAAACAAAATGAGAGAATTGGTGAAGAAATCGATGAAGATTTGAAGGTAGAACAGGCTATGCTTTTTTGTAGTCATAAATGAGAATATTGGAGAAAAATGGATATAGAAGAAAAAGAAACAAGATTTATTTTTAATGTATTCATTCATTTTTTATGCTGTCCATCTCCTCTACAAGGTGAATCTGTGTGGCTTACAAGTAGTAAAATAGTTATGGGTAGACTTTGACTTACAACAGTTCATTTAGCGACCGTTTCGAAACTACCACAGCACTGGAAAAGGTGATTTAGGAACATTTTTCACACTTACAGCTGAATGAAGAGCCGAAGTGGCGCGGTGGTTAGAGTTCAGTACTGCAGCTACTTCAGCTGACTGCTAGTTCAGCAGATCAGCGGATCAAATCTCACCGGCTCAAGGTTGACTCAGCCTTCCATCCTTCCGAGGTGGGTAAAATAAGGACCCAGATTGTTAGGGGGCAATATGCTATTTAGTATACTGTCTTTGGTGTAAGCCACCCAGAGTCCTCAGAGAGTGGGCGGCATAGAAATATGACTAATAAATAAATGAATGAATGAATGAATAAATAAATAAATAACTGAGCCAAGCAAGACACTGCAATACAGCTGGTGAAGGGAGTTTTGCTCCATTTTACGATCTTCCTTGCCACAGTTGTTACGTAAATCGCTTCAGTCGTTAAGTGAGTAACAGCTCTTACTAAGTGAATCTGGCTTCTTCATCGACTTTGCTTGTCAGAAGGTCGCAAAAAGGGGGGGTCACATGATCTCAGAAGACTGCAACTGTCATAAATACGAGCCAGTTGCCAAGTGTTTGGATCAGTTGTGAAATCCAATTTTTTTCAATACCGGTTCTGTGGGCATGGCTTGGTGGGCATGGTGTGGCTTGGTGAGTGTGGCTTGGTGGGTGTGGCAGGAAAGGATACTGCAAAATCTCCATTCCCACCCCACTCTGGGGCCAGCCAGAGGTGGTATTTGCCGGTTCTCTGAACTACTCAAAATTTCTGCTACCGGTTTTCTGAACTGCTCAAAATTTCTGCTACCGGTTCTCCAGAACCTGTCAGAACCTGCTGGATTTCACCTCTGGTTGGAGTTTGATCACATGACCATGGAGATTCTGGGACTGTCATAAGTCTGAAAAATGGCCATAAGTCACTTTTTCAGTGCCGTTGTAACTTTGAAAGGTCACTAAATGAATTATTGTAAAATAAGGACTACCCGTGTAAGGAGAAAGGATGGGGAAATCTCCTTGGAGCAGAGAGGGAAAAATATATGTTACGGGCTTGCATTATATAAGTTTCTGTGTGAATTAGAATGCAGTATATGATAGAAGTGAAAAATTGAAGAGAATAAATGGATTGCTTAGATAATGGTTCCGCATTGAAAATGGGAGTAAGAAAGGAAGCTGTGATATCCTTTTGGCTGATTAATATAAATATGGATGAATGCATAAGGAAAGTTGTTGTTGATTTTAACGTATGGTGATTGGGCACTTTAACGTGTGCAGTTTTCTATGCTGAAAATGTTGTTTTATTGGCTGCGAATCCGAACAGCAAATTTGAGATACAACGTCCCATGTAATGAACACTGTGGGTCTCAAAATTATGTATAAAAGACTAAGGGGTCTGACAGAGAAAATGGAATGAATAATTCCAAATTATAAGTAAATGGAGAAGGACCAGTAGTGGGATTCAGCCAGTTCGGGATGATTCGGGCCAACTGGTAGTAAAATTGCTGCCTGGCCCCTCCCCTACTCACCCCTTCCAAGAGTCCCCATGCTCCCCATTTTGGCTCCCAGGTAAGTGCAGGGAGGCCTCCTAGGCCCAAAATGGGGCACGGGGGGGTGCGCCCCCCAGCCCGTTTTCGCTCCCAGGAGGCTGCTGTTGTGGCCCACCAGCGGCCTGTGCAGCTGGTAGCTGATTCCAACAGTGAGGAGGCTGGTGTGGTAATTCGCCAGCAGCCTGTGCAGCTGGCACCCGAGTCACACAATGAGGAGGCTGGAGAAGATTTAGTATCAGAGGCGGGGATTCAACCAGGGCCTTCAGAACCTCCAGAAGCTCCCATAAATGAAGAGGAAGAAGGGGAGGAGCCTCTTCTCAATGCACGGGTGCGCAGAGCTGCCAAAAGACAGGAACGGCTCCTCAGGAGGAGGTCTCCTCAAGAGTAAGGCTTGGGGCTAATTGGCCACTCCCCTAGCCTATTTAAGGAATGACGATGACTGAGGCAATTTGCAGAAAACAACTTCGTTCATATTCCCTCACGTATTGACTCGAGAAACGTCTGATCGGCTCTTGCTTCTCTCTTGTCATTTTTCCTGCAAATTGCTTCTGGGCATTCTGCCAACTACAGTAAGCTTACAGTTATCTGAAAGACTGTGCCTCAGAATTGAGTTGTTATTCCTTGGACTCTTGTCAGCTGTTAATGAAGTTAAATTAACAGCCCTTGTTCAGAAAAGACTGATTTAAACTGTACTTGTGTTTGAACAACTACTAAGAAAGCTCATTAATAGTTCTTAGTTAGTAAACTAAGGTTTGTACGGACTTTGTGTTTGCTGCGTTCTTTGGGGTCCGTAGCTGGGGCAGAACAACTGCAGAAAGGCCTACTAGGCCCAAAATGGGGCACGGGGAGTGGCCCCCCGCCCACAACCCACTTTTGACCCCAGGGGGTGCAGGAGGCCAAGTGCTGCCTGTCACACCCATGGCCACGCCCACCATGGCCACTCCCACCCAGCCGATCATTACGGCAGAGAACCGGTTGTTAAATTATTTGAATCCCACCACTGAGAAGAACTAAAATAGGTACCTGAATCGCTGCAGTTTGCTAAAATGCGTACTGTTCTTTCCTCTTATTCCACTCCTTTAACACGTTTTCACCATCAATATTCGAAGAACGCACTACACGAAAACAGATTTTGTTTCTTCATGTTCGATTTGCCAGCTGAGTTTTTTTTTTTTTCCTCCTGGCTTGAAAAGTTGTTTACATGAAGTCGGATAAAATATCCTTTTCTCCTTTCTTCTCTTCCTTTCTCCTTTCCTATTTTTTTTTTTTTTAATTTGATTTATATGCCGCCCTTCTCCGGAGACTCAGGGCAGTTTACAATGTGCTAAGCAATAGCCTTCATCCTTTTTGTATATTTATACAAAGTCAGCTTATTGCCCCCACAAACTGGGTCCTCAATTTACCTACCTTAGAAAGGATGGAAGGCTGAGTCAACCTTGAGCCTGGCGAGATTCGAACCTGCAGTAATTGCAGGCAGCTGGTCTTAATAACAGGGTGCCTTAGACCTCTGTACTACCAAGGCTCTTTCTAAAAAGCCTCTTTCTTACTGTGCTTACAAGAAAACAATGTTCAGAAGAAGCAGATTTAAGCAGACTAAATTATGTTACCGCCAGGAAAGTGGAGATGCTGTGATTTATTTGGTTCTGGAAACAAATCCAATCTCAGATGCTCCTACTCCGTTTCTGAGCGTATGGGGAACAAAGAGGGAGGAATTAAAACCATAATACAGAAGGACTAGGAGGCTGGAGGCTAAAACGTATGAAATTAGGGGTCTGAAGGCTAAAACATAAGAAGAACGGTTACAGGAATCGGGTATGTCTAGTCTAATGAGAAGAAGGACTATGGGTGACATGATAGCAGTCTTCTGATATTTGAGGGGCTGACACAAAGACAAGGGGGTCAAACTGTATTCTAAAGCACCAAAAAGCAAGACAAGAAACAATGGATGAAAACTAACCAAGGAGAGGAGCAACCTAGAACAAAGGAGAAATTGCCTAATAGTAAGAGGAATCAACTAATGGAACAGCTTGCTCTCAGAAGATATGGGTGCTCCATCACTAGAGACTTTCAAAAACTGTCTGGAAAACCATTTGTCTGAAGTGATGTGGGGTTTCCTGCCTAAGCAGGGGGTTGGACTAGAAGACCTTCAAGAACCCTTCCAGCTTTTTTACTCTATTCTATTCTATTCTATTCTATTCTATTCTATTCTATTCTATTCTATTCTATTCTATTCTATTCTATTCCATTCCATATTTTTTCTATTCTATTCCATATTTTCTATTCTATTCTATTCCA